>NW_013844868.1:0-383 GCF_000517525.1 Limulus polyphemus
GTAACTAAAACACGGCAGCTAAATTCAAATGCTACACTTCATTATCATCAAAGAATTATATCATTAAGATCAAATATAGAAATAAATAATTTTCGATTTAACAAAAGGTTATTTAAAAAATGGAGAAAGCATTCACCAATACCAAAAGGACTTGTACAACGTAATTTAAAACTTATTTCATTTTTGTTAATGATTCATTGATTGACGTTAGAGAGAGCATGTCATAGGGCAAGTACTTTAAAATGCTCAGTGGAATTATCAGCTTTGTTGAAGTGTAAAGCTATAGGCTTATCTTAATTGAATTGCTATGTAAGTGTTCTAGTGTGCATTAAGTGAGCATACGACTGGTTTCTCCTATGTACAGTTGTTAAAAATGAAGCAAA
>NW_013844869.1:0-384 GCF_000517525.1 Limulus polyphemus
CTACAGTAAACTGAGATAATAACCAAACTCTTTACAGTAAACTGAGATAATAACCAAACTCACTACAGTAAGCTGGGATTATAACCAAACTCATTACAGTAAACTGAGATAATAACCAAACTCACTACAGTAAACTGAGATAATAACCAACTCACTACAGTAAACTGGGATTATAACCAAACTCACTACAGTAAACTGGGATTATAACCAAACTCACTACAGTAAACTGGGATTATAACCAAACTCACTACAGTAAACTGGGATTATAACCAAACTCACTACAGTAGACTGGGATTATAACCAAACTCATTACAGTAAACTGAGATAATAACCAAACTCACTACAGTAAACTGGGATTATAACCAAACTCACTACAGTAAACTG
>NW_013844870.1:0-383 GCF_000517525.1 Limulus polyphemus
TTACCCAGGAGTGGTCAGAATTAAAGTTATTTCTCTTCGCATCTTTCTTGGTTTGTTGGTAATTTAAGCGGTTGTTGTAGTAAAAGGCGTGGCTTCCGTGGAGTTTGAGATGACTTGCTGTGGTCGAGCGAGAGGATAGGCTGTGCAGCGCATGCGTCATTGTGCCCACCAAGTTGTTTATTTGTATTAGTCTAGAAATGTGTTCACAGATGTACTAGGAATCGGTTTTCCTGTTGAAATTAGAAATACTGTGTTCTCCGATAGTTCAGTACCGTATAAAGTCGATAGATGTTTTTCGTCTCAAGTGAGCAGACGTTTATTCACACTAAGTTTTGTTTTAAATCTTGTTTTTTTACTAAAGAATTGTTCAGTTGAGGCCTTAC
>NW_013844871.1:0-383 GCF_000517525.1 Limulus polyphemus
GAAGACACAAGATTTACCGATACTGTGTACTGTCAATAAGAAGACACAAGATTTAACAAAACTGTGTACTTTCATTAAGAAGACACAAGATTTAACGATTCTGTGTACAATCTATAAAAAGACACAAGATTTAACGATTCTGTGTACAATCTATAAAAAGACACAAGATTTAACAATACTGTGTACTGTCAATAAGAAGACACAAGATTTAACAATAGTGTGTACTGTCAATAAGAAGACACAAGATTTTACAAAACTGTGTACTGTCAATAAGAAGACACAAGATTTAACGATACGGTGTACTGTCAATAAGAAGACACAAGATTTAACGATACTGTGTACTGTCAATAAGAAGACACAAGATTTAACAAAACTGTGTACTG
>NW_013844872.1:0-482 GCF_000517525.1 Limulus polyphemus
CCTAAAATGATGATTCTTCACCAAATTTGGTATGTAGGTACAATTTAACGTTGCCTAGTAATATGCAGAGTTTTACCTTCCTACTGTTTGTTTTAAAGGAGTTATGGAACGTTTTGCGTTTTGTACCAGTACTTCGTTCCATTTGGATGGATTTTCTCGAAATTTCTTCAAGAACGTTCGTTGCATACTTGCGTATTTACATGGAAAATTCTAGCCTTCTATTATCATTTTTGCGTCTTTTGTGGTCGTTTTATGTTACTCTTTTATTTGCTTTTCTGAAAGAATATGTGTACTGCATGGAAGCTTTTGGTTACTGATTGTTTTTCGGTTTCTTGTTACCAGAGGGTCTTAAATTTATGATTCTTCACCAAATTTGGTATATTCCATAACTCCTTTAAAACAAACAGTAGGAAGGTAAAACTCTGCATATTACTAGGCAACGTTAAAGTGTACCAAAGGTTTTGCGTTTTGTACCAGTACGT
>NW_013844873.1:0-416 GCF_000517525.1 Limulus polyphemus
GTAATTCTGTACTATTTAATTAAGTTATTGTTAATTGTTATTGGTTTAATGAAAGTAGCTATTGGTCGGGATGAACAATACTGTTACGTCTCCTTTCGTACGTTAATTAATTTTCCGTAAATTCATTCCAACGAAACTTTAGCGACATAGGTCCTTTCATAAATAAAACGGAAAATTAACTAACGAACGGAGACGTAACAATATTTTATTTTTCTCACTGTGTATTACCCAATGTTTTCTTCAGATATCTCTGATGCTTTGCTACAGTAGAATATCAACATGAAGTTCAATATTTTTATTTTCCGTTTGGATAAATAAGAAAGTCATTGTTGAGTCTTTCTTGTTTGAATGTGTTGTATGTCAATTTTTTGTTTGACTACAGTATTCAGACATAAAATATGTAGTATTTATATAGC
>NW_013844874.1:0-410 GCF_000517525.1 Limulus polyphemus
GTGGTGGTACTGTATTGTGTTAACCATATGATGGTAGACATACTAGTAGAAAAGTGGTGTTACTGTATTGTGTTAACCATATGATGGTAGACATACTAGTGGAAAAGTGGTGTTACTGTATTGTGTTAACCATATGATGGTAGACATACTAGTAGTAAAATGGTGTTACTGTATTGTGTTAACCATACTGTGGTAGACATACTAGTAGAAAAGTGGTGTTACTGTATTGTGTTAACCATACTGTGGTAGACATACTAGCAGAAAAGTGGTGTTACTGTATTGTGTTAACCATATGATGGTAGACATACTAGTAGAAAAGTGGTGTTACTGCATTGTGTTAACCACATAGTGGTAGACATAGTAGTAGAAAAGTGGTGTTACTGTATTGTGTTAACCATATGATGGTAGAC
>NW_013844875.1:0-383 GCF_000517525.1 Limulus polyphemus
GTCGTGTATCCAAGAGTACAAGTCGTGTATCCAAGAGTACAAGTCTTGTATCCAAGAGTACAAGTCGTGTATCCAAGAGTACAAGTCTTGTATCCAAGAGTACAAGTCGTCTATCCAAGAGCACAAGTCGTGTATCCAAGAGTATAAGTCGTGTATCCAAGAGTACAAGTCGTGTATCCAAGAGCACAAGTCGTGTATCCAAGAGTACAACTCGTGTATCCAAGAGTACAAGTCGTGTATCCAAGAGTACAAGTCTTGCATCCAAGAGTACAAGTCATGTATCCAAGAGTACAAGTCGTATATCCAAGAGTACAAGTCGTGTATCCAAGAGTACAACTCGTCTATCCAAGAGTACAAGTCGTGTATCCAAGAGCACAAGTCGT
>NW_013844876.1:0-383 GCF_000517525.1 Limulus polyphemus
ATCAGTGCAGTATCCCATCGTAGCTATGGAATCAGTACAGTATTCCATCGTAGCTATAGAAGCTATGGAATCAGTGCAGTATCCCATCGTAGCTATAGAATCAGTACAGTATTCCATCGTAGCTATAGAATCAGTACAGTATTCCATCGTAGCTATAGAATCAGTACAGTATTCCATCGTAGCTATAGAATCAGTGCAGTGTCCCATCGTAGCTATGGAAGCTATGGAATCAGTACAGTATTCCATCGTAGCTATAGAAGCTATGGAATCAGTGCAGTATTCCATCGTAGCTATAGAAGCTATGGAATCAGTACAGTATTCCATCGTAGCTATAGAAGCTATGGAATCAGTGCAGTATCCCATCGTAGCTGTAGAAGCTATGG
>NW_013844877.1:0-385 GCF_000517525.1 Limulus polyphemus
GAGTTCATTGATCCTTTGGGGCATCATGAAAATTATCTCATCAATTTTAGATTGTGGGATTTTCACCCACTCATGCTTCAAAACTTGGAGTAGATCGCTTTTCAAAGTTGATTTTTTTGGTTGTATCTGGACTTGCCGGTCGAGTATGGTACAGAGGTTTTTGATGGGGTTCATGTCAGGAGATTGGCTTGGCGAGGGCAACTTCTGGATACCATTTTCTTCCTGCCACTTTTGGGTGTTTCTAGCAGTGTGACACTGTGCTCCATCTTCCTGGAACAACATTGTGTTCTTGTCCATGAAACCTGAGGAATAAAGTGGCAAGAGTCCTTCCTCCAATATTTCAACGTATTTTGCAAAATTTATGTTGCCAACACACTCCACTATA
>NW_013844878.1:0-383 GCF_000517525.1 Limulus polyphemus
GAAAAGCTTTCTTGTTATCATATCGACAGTAATGTTCAAATGCGTCCGCGCTGGGCTGAACAAGAGTGACACCCTAACAGGGTAGTTACGGACAAACAACGTACAAAGGTCACGCTGCTGACCCAACGGTTTATGCGGCACAATAAACAAAAGTACGGCTGCAGTGAAACATAAAAATAAACTTGAAATAAAAGTATATTCATGAAAGAAAATTAAAATGTTTTTATGTACATATATAAACATGAAATCTTAGTTAAAAACAAAAATACTCATTTATTGTTTAGGTTTATTTACAAATATTATTTTTGGGTCTTGTATATTACCGAAACCATAAAGAAAAAATATGATTATTAAAAAATTAAAATTGATAAAATTTGCACTTT
>NW_013844879.1:0-441 GCF_000517525.1 Limulus polyphemus
CCTCACCTTTCACTGCCTGTGTTAACATTTCATCAGCTTGAAGAATGTTGCCTTTAATGAGTTCTAAAGGCCCTGGTCGATGAGAAATACGTTCATTCAAGTCATCTGCCAAGTGAGCCTTCTTCAGTTGTCTTTGTTTCTCTTGGAGGCTTCGATCTACCTTGGTGTCTAAATTATAACAGCCATATTAAACAAGTATTTCTGAATTTCAGAAACTCCTTTGATACAGTAATAACATATGTAATTGCAGAAAGAAAAACATGAAAACAAACACATCTAAAATAGCAGAACACAATTATACTCTTACCTTACACTTAAAAATACACATTGTTTACAGAACATTCTCATCTAAAATAGCAGAACACAATTATACTTTTACCTTATCTTAAAAATACACATTGTTTAATGAACATTCTCATCTAAAATACCAGAACACATATT
>NW_013844880.1:0-467 GCF_000517525.1 Limulus polyphemus
ACGTGTAGACGTCACTACACAGACTAAACCTTTGTCCACTCCTTTATTTATATCAGACGTGTAGACCTCACTACACTAAAACTTTGTCCACTCCTTTATTTATATCAGACGTGTAGACCTCACTACACAGACGAAACCTTTGGCCACTCCTTTATTTATATCAGACGTGTAGACCTCACTACACTAAAACTTTGTCCACTCCTTTATTTATATCAGACGTGTAGACCTCACTACACAGACTAAACCTTTGTCCACTCCTTTATTTACACCAGACGTGTAGACCTCACTACACAGACTAAACCTTTGTTCCACTCCTTTATTTACATCAGACGTGTAGACTTCACTACACTAAAACTTTGTCCTCTCCTTTATTTACATCAGAAAAGTTGTAGTCTGTGTAGTGAGGTCTACACGTCGTCCACTCCTTTATTTATATCAGACGTGTAGACCTCACTACACAGACTAAA
>NW_013844881.1:0-396 GCF_000517525.1 Limulus polyphemus
TACAACGTGATCATTAATTTACATCATCGATAAACCTACAACGTGATCATTAATTTGCATCATCGAGAAACCTACAACTTGATCATTAATTTATATCATCGATAAACCTACTACTTGATTATTAATTTACATCATCGAGAAACCTACAACTTGATCATTAATTTACATCATCGAGAAACCTATAACTTGATCATTAATTTATATCATCGAGAAACCTACAACTTGATCATTAATTTATATCATCGAGAAACCTACAACTTGATCATTAATTTATATCATCGAGAAACCTACAACTTGATCATTAATTTATATCATCGAGAAACCTACAACTTGATCATTAATTTACATCATCGATAAACCTACAACTTGATCATTAACTTACATCATCGAGAAACC
>NW_013844882.1:0-521 GCF_000517525.1 Limulus polyphemus
CCTGGTGTTCGTGGAGTTATTGTACCAAATAACGCTAAAGATGAGTATGGTGTTTTCAAATTCAGTAACTAGAGTTACTTTTAGATTTTCGTGGAGTTGTTTTATCAGATAACGCTAAAGATGAGTATGGTGGTTATAAATTCTGTAACTAGAGTTACACCTAAGTGATCACGGAGTAGTTGTACCAAGTAAGGCTAAAGATGAGTATGATGGTTATGAATTCTGTAACTAGAGTTACACCTATGTGTTTATGGAGTTGTTGTAAGAAGTAAGGCTAAAGATGAGTATGATGGTTATAAATTCGGTAACTATATTTACATCTAGGTGTTCATGGAGTAGTTGTGCCAAGTAAGGCTAAAGATGAGTATGGTTGTTATAAATTCTAACTAGAGTTACACCTAGGTATTCGTCGAGTTGTTGTACCAAATAACGCTACAGATGAGTATTGTGGTTACAAGTTCGGTAACTAGAGTTACACCTAGGTGTTCGTGGTGTTGTTGTACCAAATAACGCTAACGATG
>NW_013844883.1:0-382 GCF_000517525.1 Limulus polyphemus
GGTGGTTACAATTTCGGTAACTAAAGTTACACCTAGGTGTTCAAGGAGTAGTTGTACCATTTATGGCTAAAGTTGAGTATGGTGGTTATAAATTCGGTAACTAGAGTTACACTTAGGTGTTTATGGAGTAGTTGTAACAAGTAAGGCTAAAGATGAGTAAGGTGGTTATAAATTCGGTAACTAGAGTTATACCTAGGTTTGTATGGAGTAGTTGTAAAAAGTAAGGCTAAAGATGAGTATGGGGGTTACACATTCGGTAATTAGAGTTACACCTAAGTGTTTTCAGGGACGTAGTTGTACCAAGTATGGCTAAAGTTGAGTATGGTGGTTATAATTTACGGTTATCTAGAGTTACACCTAGGTGTTCGTGGAGTTGTTTTAC
>NW_013844884.1:0-973 GCF_000517525.1 Limulus polyphemus
GTATGTTTTTTGAACTAGGACATTAAGATGTTTCAGTTGGGTCATATATATTTCTGTATGTTTCCTTGAACTAGGACATTAAGATGTTTCAGTTGGCTGACATATACTACTGTATGTTTCCTTGATCTAGAACATTAAAATGTTTCAGTTGGGTCACATATACTAATGTATTTTTTATTGCATACAGTAGTATATGTGACTCAACGCAAACATCGTAATATCATAGTTCAAGGAAACATACAGTAATAAATGTGACTCAACTGAAACATCTTAATGTCCTAGTTCAAGGAAACATACAGAAATTGTATATGACCCAACTGAAACATCTTAAGGTACTAGTTCAAGGAAACATACAGTAGTATATGTGACACAATTGAAACATCTAAATGTCCTAGTTCAAGGAAACATACAGTATTATATCACACCAACTGAAACATCTTAATGTACTAGTTGAGGAAACATACAGTAGTATATGTGACTCAACTGAAACATCTTAATGTCCTAGTTCAAGGAAACATACAGAAATATATAAGACCCAACTGAAACATCTTAATGTACTAGTTTTTCCTTGAACTAGGATATTAAAATGTGACCCAACTGAAACGTGACCCAACTGAAACATCTTAATGTCCTAGTTCAAGGAAACATACAGTAGTATAATAGTTCAAGGAAACATACACTGGTATATGGACATAAAGATGTTTCATTTGGGTCCCATATACTACTGTATGTTTCCTTGAACTAGGACATTAAGATGTTTCAGTTGGGTCACATATACTACTGTATGTTCCTTGAACTAGTACATTAAGATGTTTCATTTGGGTCATATATATTTCTGTATGTTTCCTTGAACTAGAACATTAAGATGTTTCATTTGAGTCACATATACTACTGTATGTTTCCTTGAACTAGTACATTAACATGTTTGAGTTGGGTCATATACAATTTCTGTATGTTTCCTTGAACTAGGACA
>NW_013844885.1:0-649 GCF_000517525.1 Limulus polyphemus
TTTTTTACGAAAATGGAAAAAAGTGTTTTTTGACGCAAAACTACTTCATATTTCAATACAAAGATGCCCTTCATGTAAGACTTTCAAAATAGAGATTCTTTTATTAAAATTTCCAATAGTTATTTCATAATCTCTTATAAAAATTTCGGTTAGTTTAGATTTCAATGTTGTTGTTTTTTTGTCTTCAATTATATAATAAACAAAGAAGAGCGTTAAGAATATTATCATTCAAACGAAACTCCGACATATAAAAGGCCATCACGTCTTCTTATCAAATAAACTCCACCTTTTGGATTGTATTTACTCTGGGTTAGCGAAAGATCAATTTTTTTTAGCTTTTATAGTGATATAATATTTTTCGTCAATGCTATAATGTCTCAATCTTCTAGATTCCGACGAAATAAGCACTATGGGATATTTTTCTACAAAACAATTTTTTCAAAGATTTGGGAAAAAACATGGGCTATAGCCTTTAGTTTTTGATGAAAATATGAATTTTTTGGGAAAATGGAAAAAAGTCTTTTTTTGACGCAAAATTAATAGAAAAATATCCGATAGTGCTTATTTCGTCGGAAAACTCAAAATTGAAACATTATAGCACTGATGAAAAACATTATGTCACTATCAAAGCTAAAAAAAATTGAATCTT
>NW_013844886.1:0-382 GCF_000517525.1 Limulus polyphemus
TTTTCTATTTGCTAAGATTTTGCTCATGTAATAAATTCAAACATAAAGGCACCCTGCTCACCTCCTTCCATTTTTGGAAACTCTCCCTTAAACACTTACTTCTATATATGACATGAATAAACAATCGGGAGCTCTTTCTAACGTAACTAGCATCATTTCTTTCTTTTAAATCAAGATTTCAATGAGGCAGATTGTGTCTTTAGTCTGCTCGAAACTTCATATTTTTTATAAACCCAAATACAGCTTAGTTACTATGTTTGATAAGTTATAGTAGAATTCTATGGTACTGATGTAGTAATTTATGATTTTTTAGTTATTCAAAAGTATATATAAAATCTAAAAAAAATATTTTGTTTCATGCTTTTTCACGTGCAAAACTTTT
>NW_013844887.1:0-382 GCF_000517525.1 Limulus polyphemus
GGCCTATCTATGGCCTTCAAAAAATTGACTCCTGAGGATGACGTTGTAGCGTCGAAACATGTAGAGTCGTCAACTTGGCGGTGGGTGGTGATGACTAGCTGCCTTCCCTCTAGTCTTTCACTGCTAAATTAGGGATGGCTAGCGCAGATAACCCTCGTGTAGCTTTGCGCGAAATTCAAAACAACAATTTATTCCGAATACTTGTATGAGGGCAAAAACTTCTGTACTACCAAAATCTGTTAAAGTTCTAATTAATGACTAGATTGTTTGTTTGTAATTAAGCACAAAGCTACACAATGGGCTATCTGTGCTCTGCCCACCACGGGTATCGAAACCCGGATTCTAGCGTTGTAAGTCCGCACACATACCGCTGTGCCACTGA
>NW_013844888.1:0-638 GCF_000517525.1 Limulus polyphemus
GGTTGTTTGAGACTTTGTGTAAAAGTATGTAGTGGTTGTTTGATAGTTTGTGTAAAGTAAGTTGTGGTTGTTTGATAGTTTGTGTAAAGTATGTAGTGGTTGTTTGAGACTTTGTGTAAAGTAAGTTGTGGTTGTTTAATAGTTTGTGTAAAGTAAGTTGTGGTTGTTTGATAGTTTGTGTAAAGTATGTAGTGGTTGTTTAATAGTTTGTGTAAAGTATGTAGTGGTTGTTTGATAGTTTGTGTAAAGTATGTAGTGGTTGTTTGATAGTTTGTGTAAAGTATGTAGTGGTTGTTTGATAGTGTGTGTAAAGTATGTAGTGGTTGTTTGATAGTTTGTATAAAGTAAGTCGTGGTTGTTTGATGGTTTGTGCAAAGTATTTTATGGTTGTTTGATAGTTTGTGTAAAGTATGTAGTGGTTGTTTAATAGTTTCTATAAAGTATGTAGTGGTTGTTTAATAGCTTGTGTAAAGTATGTAGTGGTTGTTTAATAGCTTGTGTAAAGTATGTAGTGGTTGTTTAATAGCTTGTGTAAAGTATGTAGTGGTTGTTTAATAGCTTGTGTAAAGTATGTAGTGGTTGTTTGATTTACTTACCCCAGCCCATTATGACGTACATGGAGATACCATTGTTGTCGG
>NW_013844889.1:0-383 GCF_000517525.1 Limulus polyphemus
GGCACGTCTTCAGCAGCGTCATTTGTTCTGTTTTCCACTTCGTTCCAACTGAAATGTCCTGGACCGTGATAACGCCAAAGCCTGTTGGCATGCACCACTTTTGGTTTACCTCGCCGACCACATTTTACCCGGAAAGTCACGTCTAAGAGACGATCCACTATGTCATATGGACCTTCCCATTAAGAAGACAACTTAGGAGACTTCCCTTTGGTCTTCCTGGGATTATACAACCATACCTTGTCTCCTGGACCAAAGTTGACTTCAGTAGATCTCTTATCATAAGTTAACTTCATCGAATCAGCAGACGTTTTCAAGTTTGAACGCACTTGATGGTGGATATCATCCATCCTTTCCGATAACACTTTCACAAACTCCGACACACT
>NW_013844890.1:0-402 GCF_000517525.1 Limulus polyphemus
TGTACTTCTATAACAATAAACAAAAGATGAGGACATCCATACAACTTCTGTACTTCTATAACAATAAACAAAAATGAGGACATCCATACAACTTCTGTACTTCTATAACAATAAACAAAAAATTAGGACATCCATACAACTTCTATACTACTATAATAATAAACAAAAGATGAGGACATCCATACAACTTCTGTACTTCTATAATAATAAACAAAAGATGAGGACATCCATACAACTTCTATACTACTATAATAATAAACAGAAGATGAGGACATCCATACAACTTCTGTACTTCTATAACAATAAACAAAAGATGAGGACATCCTTACAACTTCTATAATAATAAACAGAATATGAGGACATCCATACAACTTCTATACTACCTATAATAATAAACAAAAG
>NW_013844891.1:0-1330 GCF_000517525.1 Limulus polyphemus
CATACTATTAATATGATTTATCAATACATAAATATTACTTTGATGAATTTTTTTTAAATTGAGTGGGGGTGCCATATGGAACTCTTACCGGAAATTGTGTATTAGATACAGTTGATATAACAGGGTTACAAAATATTCTTGATGCGAAGAAAATTTAAAAGACCAACGTTCTACTTTAACAATAGGGAGTTCGTATAATAGTAAAGGGAACAAACAATATTCTCTCTTGCTACATCAGAACTGTCAAACAATATCATAAGTATCGTTTTACTTGTAGTGACATCGGTTCAAACAATATCATACTCATCAGTTTACTTTTAGTGACATCAATTCAAACAATACCATACGTATCATTAGCCATATAATTATAAACCAACGAGTCGGTTTTTAACTTAAGTCAAAAGATTACGTGAGCATTTAATATAATTTTTAATCTTATTTTATGTAAAACAAGCCGTGTTTCTATCTGTTCAACATTGACTTAAAGAATATGATAATGAAATAAAACGATATGATTTGTCTTACCTCGAAGCTATAAAGTTATAAATCTGACGGATCCTCCGATATCTCGTTCTAGTTTAACTCTCAAGCACTTGTGAAGGTGGTTTGATTTCGTCACTTACACCTGTGGCCTATTCTTAACCCTGACTGTGCTTGTATAGAGACAAAATCTTTAAAACTCAAGTCATTTCCCGTTCGTTAGATAACTAACATAAATATTACACTCCAGAAAGACTTACAATAATCTGATTATATTCTTTTAAGTTTGGGGAATCCACAAACTGAATTAATTCAGAGAAAGTTCAGTCTCCGGTAAAGCTGAGAGGTCAACCATAAATACGGTGTTCGTTAACATTTCACATGACGTGTAGAAATGAACAATCTTTGAAACATGCACATTCTCCGAATTTCAACTTCAGATAATTAAAATAAACATAAGTAGAACAAGTATAAGTAAATGGTAAAAACCAGCATGTAGCAGCAATACATTTTCCAGACATTAACATACCCAGTCAATAATGCAAGCCACAATAATAAAGAAATGTCATAATTAAAAGTAAATAATGCAGCCCACAATAATAAAGAAATGTCATAATTAAAAGTAAATAATGCAGCCCACAATAATAAAGAAATGTCATAATTAAAAGTAAATAATTCAGCCCACAAAATAAAGAAATGCCATAACTAAGTAAAGATCTACTTCCCATTCCTTATTGTTCTTGGCTTGTCTATTTTTACACGTGTGGAGACTGTAAGGCCTCCTATATTGGCAAAACCAAACGCCATTCAAAAGTCAGAGTCTATAAACATGGGAATTTCTATCAAAACG
>NW_013844892.1:0-383 GCF_000517525.1 Limulus polyphemus
ATGTCATCATGATTATATGAAATATATTAGTATGTCTTCGGTCATGATAACTTGGTGTCATAATGAGTATATGAAATATATTAGTATGTCTTCGGTCATGATAACTTGGTGTCATAGTGAGTATATGAGATATATTAGTATGTCTTCGGTCATGATAACTTAGTGTCATAATGAGTATATAAGATATATTAGTATGTCTTCGGTCATGATAACTTGGTGTCATAATGAATATATAAGCATGTCTTCCGTCATGATAACTTGGTGTCATAATGAGTATATAAGTATGTCTTCGGTCATGATAACTTGGTGTCATAATGAGTATATTAGTATGTCTTCAGTCATGACAACTTGGTGTCATAATGAGTATATTAGTATGTCTTCGG
>NW_013844893.1:0-460 GCF_000517525.1 Limulus polyphemus
CTTCTGCAGATTTTACTAGGAAAATATGCTAAACAGGTATATAAATAAATTCTATATTCTTAGTTTTAACCATGTTGTGATATTGCTGAACATTTAATATCAAAAATGATATGGAATTGAATTATTTGTGGTTTGTTTAACAAATTACATTATAAATTAAGCTACCTACTTTAATTTATTTAACAAGAAAATGGATTCTTACAAAAAGTTAAATAGAAATAAGTATTTAAGTTTATAAATGATATCAAAATACCATGTTAAAACATAAAAAATCAGGTAGGTAATTCAAACAAAAAAATCCCGATATCTTATGTTATTCTTCTAACGTTATTATTACTTGAGTATTCACTAACGTCAAAGCAAGAACACTTCAAGTAGCTAGTTTTACCTCATTTACAGTTTACTGCTTGTTATACAAGTTATTATTACTTGAATATTCACTACTGTCTCGGCAAGAACA
>NW_013844894.1:0-637 GCF_000517525.1 Limulus polyphemus
CTAGAGTTACACTTAGGTGTTCATGGAGTAGTTGTACCAAGTAAAGCTAAAGATGAATATGGTAGTTATAAATTCTGTAACTAGAGTTACACCGAAGTTTTAATGGAGTAGTTGTACCAAGTAAGGCTAAAGATGAATATGGTGGTTATAAATTCGGTAACTAGAGTTACACCTAAGTGTTCATGGAGTAGTTGTACCAAGTTAGGCTGAAGATGAATATGGTGGTTATAAATTCGGTAACTAGAGTTACACCTAAGTGTTCATGGAGTAGTTGTACCAAGTAAGGCTTAAGATGAATATGGTGGTTATAAATTTGGTAACTAGAGTTACACTTACGTGTTTATGGAGTAGTTGTACCAAGTAAGGCTAAAAATGAGTATGGTGGTGTTACTCTAGTTACAGAATTTATAACCACCATACTCATCTTCAGTTTTACTTGGTACAAATACTCCATAAACTCCTAGGTGTAACTATAGTCACCGAATTTATAACCGAAGTTTTAATGGAGTAGTTGTACCAAGTAAGGCTAAAGATGAATATGGTAGTTATAAATTCGGTAACTAGAGATTCACCTAGTTGATGATGGAGTAGTTGTACCAAGTAAAGCTAAAGATGAATATGGTAGTTATAAATTCTG
>NW_013844895.1:0-402 GCF_000517525.1 Limulus polyphemus
CAATCTATCTTACAGATACTGTTGTTTTAACATTACCAATCTATCTTACAGATACTGTTGTTTTAACATTACCAATCTGTCCTACAGATACTGTAGTTTTAACATTACCAATCTATCCTACAGGTACTGTAGTTTTAACATTACCAATCTATCCTACAGGTACTGTAGTTTTAACATTACCAATCTATCCTACAGATACTGTAGTTTTAACATTACCAATCTGTCCTACAGATACTGTAGTTTTAACATTACCAATCTATCCTACAGGTACTGTAGTTTTAACATTACCAATCTATCCTGCAGGTACTGTAGTTTTAACATTACCAATCTGTCCTACAGATACTGTAGTTTTAACATTACCAATCTGTCCTACAGGTACTGTTGTTTGAACATTACCAATCT
>NW_013844896.1:0-383 GCF_000517525.1 Limulus polyphemus
CAGCTTAAAATATATAAAAAATTACCATACTACCACGAAACTCTTCATCTGAGACAGTTGTGCACCAGTTCACCATAAAGATGTTCAGTAAACAAAACAGCTTAACATATATCAAAAGTTACCATACTACCACGGAGCTCTTCATCTGAGACAATTGTGTACCAGTTCACCATAAAGATGTTCAGTAAACAAAACAGCTTAACATATATCAAAAATTACCATACTACCACGGAGCTCTTCATCTGAGACAATTGTGCACCAGTTCACCATAAAGATGTTCAGTAAACAAAACAGCTTAACATATATCAAAAATTACCATACTACCACGGAGCTCTACATCTGAGACAGTTGTGCACCAGTTCACCATAAAGATGTTCAGTAAA
>NW_013844897.1:0-736 GCF_000517525.1 Limulus polyphemus
TTTGTGGTACCTGTAATACATGAGGAAGTTAGTAGACATATCATGGTGGTACCTGTAACACACGAGAAACTTAGTAAAAATTTGACTGGTGGTACCTGTAATACATGACGATGTTAGTAGACATTTGATGGTGTTAACTGTAATACATGAGGATGGTAGTAGACATTTGATGGTGGTTCCTGTATTACATTTGGAACTTAATACACATTTTATAAGTACCTACGATAAATAAAAAGTGAGTTTACACTTGATGGTAGTATTGTTAATACATAAGGAAGGTATTAGACATTTGATGGTGGTACCTGCAAGACACGAGGAAGTTAGTATACGTTTGATGGTGGTACCTGTAATACATGAGAGAGTCAGTAGACATTTTATGAAGGTACCAGTAATACATGAGGAAGTTAGTAAATATTTGATGGTGGTATCTGAAAGACATGAGGATGTTAGTAGAAATTTGGTGGTGTTAACTGTAATACATAAGGAAGGTATTAGACATTTGATGGTGGTACCTGCAATACACGAGGAAGTTATTATACGTTTGATGGTGGTACCTGTAATACATGAGAGAGTCAGTAGACATTTTATGAAGGTACCAGTAATACATGAGGAAGTTAGTAGACATTTAATAATGGCTGGAGACGGCTTAAATGGGTAATGAAGAAAAACTTTAATATAAGTTTAACATGACAGCAAATGTACAACGTTTCGACAAGGTTTTGTCATCATCAGGTAC
>NW_013844898.1:0-383 GCF_000517525.1 Limulus polyphemus
TGTAACTCTAGATAAAGAATTTATAACCACCATACTCATCTTTAGCCTTACTTGGTACAACTACTCCATAAACACCTAGGTGTAACTCTAGTTACCGAATTTGTAACCAACATACTCGTCTTAACGTTACTTGGTACAACAACTCCACGAATACCTAGGTGTAACTCTAGTTACCTAATTTATAACCACCATACTTATCGTTAGAATTACTTGGTACAAGAACTTCACGAACACCTACGTGTAACTATAGTTACCGAGTTTATAACCATCATACTCATCGTTAGTCTTACTTGGTACAAAAACAAATACACGAACACTTAGGAGTAACTCTAGTTACTGAATTTATAACCAATATACTCATCTTTAGCCTTACTTGGTACAAC
>NW_013844899.1:0-381 GCF_000517525.1 Limulus polyphemus
TAATACTGTTTTTCGTTTCGTTAGATTAGGAAAAGCTGTTATACTGTTTTTCGTTTCGTTAGATTAGAAAAACTGTTATATTGTTTTTCGTCTTAGATTAGGAAAAGCTATTATACTGTTTTTCATTTCGTTAGATTGGGAAAACTGTTATATTGTTTTTCGTCTTAGATTAGGAAAAGCTGTAATACTGTTTTTCGTTTCGTTAGATTAGGAAAAGCTGTTATACTGTTTTTCGTTTCGTTAAATTAGGAAAAGCTGTTATACTGTTTTTCGTTTCGTTAGATTAGGAAAACTGTTATATTGTTTTTCGTCTTAGATTAGGAAAAGCTATTATACTGTTTTTCATTTCGTTAGATTGGGAAAAACTGTTATATTAGTTTT
>NW_013844900.1:0-383 GCF_000517525.1 Limulus polyphemus
TTTTTAGTGTCTTAAGCCACATGAGACGTAGAGCAACAAAACCTAGAAACATCTTTCAGTCACGCTCTACACTATGAAATAATTCATATTCACTACAACGTAATTTATTAGTTTTATTCACGAAAGACTTAGAGCAACATCTTTCAGTCACGCTGTACACTATGAAATAATTCATATTCACTACAACGTAATTTATGAGGGTTTTAGTGTGTAAAGCCACGGGAGACGTAGAGCAACAAAACGTAGGAACATCTTTCAGTCACGCTCAACAGTATGAAATAATTCATAATCACTTTAACGTAATTCATTAGTGTTTTTAGTGTCTTAAGCCACGAGAGACGTAGAGCAACAAAACCTAGGAACTTCTTTCAGTCACGCTCTAT
>NW_013844901.1:0-383 GCF_000517525.1 Limulus polyphemus
CCACTATGTCGTATAGGCCTTCCCATGGAGAAGACAACTTAGGAGACTTCCCTTTGGTCTTCCTGGGATTATACAACCATATCTTGTCTCCTGGTACAAAGCTGACTTCGGTAGATCTCTTATCATAAGTTAACTTCATCGAATCAGCAGACGTTTTCAAGTTTGAATGCACTTGATGGTGGATATCATCCATCCTTTCCGATAACACTTCCACAAACTCCGACACATTCTCAGGCAACTCTTCACAAGGTGGGCGTCCTGTTAACAGATCCACTGGCAACCGAAGTTCACGACCAAACATCAACTTTCTGGAGTGTATCCAGTGGTTTCATGCTCTGCTGTCCTATAGGCCATCAACAGTGGAGGGAGTAAGACATCCCAGT
>NW_013844902.1:0-402 GCF_000517525.1 Limulus polyphemus
CCAATATAGTAGCTTAGCTCTGAAATGAAGTGAAAGTAAACCCTCACAAACTTCATATTACCAATATAGTAGCTGAGCTCTACCTTGAAGTGAAAGTAAACCCTCATTAACTTCATATTACCAATATAATAGCTGAGCTCTGTCATGAAGTCAAAGTAAACCCTCACCAACTTTATATTACTAATAAAGCAGCTGAGTTCAGAAATAAAGTGAAAGTAAACCATCACTAACTTCATATTACCAATGTAGTAGCTGATCTCTGCCACGAAGTTAAAAAAACCGTCACCAACTTCATATTACCAATATAGTAGCTGAGCTCTACCATGAATGAAAGTAAACCCACACCAACTTAGTATTACCAATATAGTAGCTGAGCTGTGTCACCGAAGTGAAAGTAAACCC
>NW_013844903.1:0-418 GCF_000517525.1 Limulus polyphemus
GTTGGGCAGGCATATACGGAGTGATGATGTGGTTTAGGTCTTTGGCACTCTTGTATATAGGAGTAGGAATTTGTGATATGATTGGGCTGTTCTGTTTATGAGTTTTTACGGTTCCGTAGATATATCCGGGCGCATAGTCTCCTATGATAGGTTGGAGAACCTTTTCTTTTGCTTGTTTGTTGACAGTGGCGATCAATTTATTAACGTCTGTTTTTAGTGTTTTTGTCGGGTCAGCTCTAATCCTCTTAAACTTGCTATTGCCCGATAGAATGGCGTCCAATTTTGTCTTATATTCCTGTTTGTCCATGATCACTAGAATATTAGCTTTGTCCGCACGTCGCACAATGATGCCGTCATGGTTTCTGAGTTCCTTAGCAGCAGTACGGAGTTTTGGTGTTAGCAGGGGGGTGTTGTCACC
>NW_013844904.1:0-704 GCF_000517525.1 Limulus polyphemus
ACGTTTAGAGGATGAGTATTGTGGTGTGTTAGACACGTTTAGAGGATGAGTATTGTGGTGTTTTAGACACATTTAGAATATAAGTATTGTGTTGTTAGCCACGTTTAAAGGATTAGTATTGTGGTGTGTTAGACACTTTAAGAGGATGAGTATTGTTGTGTGTTAGACACATTTAGAATATAAGTATTGTGGTGTTAGCCACATTTAGAGGATGAGCATTGTGGTAGGTTAAATACATTTAGAGAATGAGTATTGTAGTGTTTTAGACACGTTTAGAGGATGAGTATTGTGGTATGTTAGACACGTTTAGAGGATGAGTAATGTGGTGTGTTAGACACGTTTAAAGGATTAGTATTGTGGTGTGTTAGACACTTTTAGAGGATAACACACCACAATACTCATACACGTTTAGAGGATGAATATTGTGGTGTGTTAGATATGTTTACAGGATTAGTATTGTGGTGTGTTAGACACGTTTAGTGGATGAGTATTGTGGTGTGTTAGACACATTTAGAATATAAGTATTGTGTTGTTAGCCACGTTTAAAAGATTAGTATTGTGGTGATTTAGACATGTTTAGAGAATGAGTATTGTGGTGTGTTAGACACGTTTAGAGGATGAGTATTGTGGTGTGTTAGACACGCTTAGAGGATGAGTATTGTTGTGTGTTAGACACGTTTAGAGGATGAGTATTGTGGTGTGTT
>NW_013844905.1:0-451 GCF_000517525.1 Limulus polyphemus
ATTAAGGATAAGTAAAGAAACCACGTCTCATCCAGAACAGCTATGTAATATTAATGATACGTAAAGATACCACGTCTCATCCAGAATAGCTATGTAATATTAAGGATACGTAAAAAAACATGTGTTTCGTTCAGAACAGCTATGTAATATTAAGGATACGTAAAGAAGCTTCGTGTCTCATCCAGAACAGCTATGTTATAATAAGGATACGTAAAAAACCATGTGTTTCATCTAGAACAGCTATGTGATATTAAGGATACGTAAAGAAACCACGTGTCTCATCCAGAACAGCTATGTAATATTAAGGATAAGTAAAGAAACCACGTCTCATCCAGAACACCTATGTAATATTAAGGATACGTAAAAAAACATGTGTTACGTTCCAGAACAGCTATGTAATATTAAGGATACGTAAAGAAACCACGTTCTCATCCAGAACAGCTATGTAATT
>NW_013844906.1:0-384 GCF_000517525.1 Limulus polyphemus
AAGATTTAACAATACTGTGTACTGTCAATAAGAAGACACAAGATTTGACAATACTATGTACTATCAAAAAGAAGACAAGATTTAACAATACTGTGTACTATCACTAACAAGCCAAAAGATTTAACGATACTGTGTACTATCAATAACAGGCCATAAGATTTAACGATACTGTGTACTGTCAATAAGAAGACACAGAATTTAACAATCCTATGTACTATCAATAAGAAAACAAAATTTAACGATACTGTGTACTATCATTAACAAGCCATAAGATTTAACGATACTGTGTACTGTCAATAAGAAGACACGAGATTTAACAATACTGTGTACTGTCAATAAGAAGACACAAGATTTAACAATACTGTTTACTTTCGATAAGAAGAC
>NW_013844907.1:0-855 GCF_000517525.1 Limulus polyphemus
GAAAAACATCCGAGTAAACATTTACAACGATATGTATATATATATATATATATATGGTAAATAAAAACTTCTGTTGAAAAATTCACATCGCTATATATATATATATATATGGTAAATAAAAACTTCTGATTAAACATTCTCAACGATATTACGTATACTTGATAAATAAAACTTCCGATTAATTATTCACATCGATAAATATATATATATGGTTAATAAATACTTCTGATTAAACATTCACATCGATGTATATATATGGTAAATAAAATTTCTGGTTAATCATTCACAACGATATACATATGGTAAAAAAAACTTCTGAGTAAAAAGTCAAAACGATATATATATGAATGGTAAATAAAACCTTCTGAATAAAAATTCACAACAATTTTTTTTACCATATACATGTCGTTGTTCAATTTTTCAACAGAAGTTTTTATTGACCATATATATATATATATCGTTGAAAATGTTTAATCAGAAGTTTTTATTTACCATACATATATAGTTGTAAATTTTTACTCAGAAGTTTTTTTACCATATGTATACTTCTGAGTAAAAAATTACAACTATATATATATGGTAAATAAAACTTCTGATTAAATATTCACACGATATATATATATATATATGGTAAATAGAAACTTCTGATTAAAAATTCACAACGATATATATATATATGGTAAATGAAGCCTTCTGATTAAAAATTCACAACAATATACATATGGTAAAAAAACTTCTGAGTAAAAATTTACAATTATATATATATGGTAAATAAAAACTTCTGATTGAACATTTTAAACGATATATATATATATATGGTCAATAAGAACTTCTGAGTAAACATTTACAACGATA
>NW_013844908.1:0-893 GCF_000517525.1 Limulus polyphemus
TGAATTTATGGCCCATGAATGTGATTTTTCATGCCGATTCCAAGATTCTCACCATTTAGAAATACGCACCTTAGTACACATGGGAGTTTCTAACAGAACTGGACTTAAACTTCAAACTCCACCTAACTCTCCTATATAGTTTCACAACAAAACATCATAATCACACCCCATTTCCATAGAAGACGTTTTAATTCTAACTACTGATTGTAACTACTGATTGTAATGGTCACGAACTGTTGATAAAAGAAAGTATACATATTATGAACGAAAATCCAAGTCTCAACAGAAATTTAAACTCTTTCCCCCTTGCTTTATTCAAATATCTGTTACGTCTCCGTTTTTTTTTAATTGATTTTCCGTAACTTCGTACCGACGAAACTTTAACGACACAAGCCTTTACTTAATAAAACTGGTTTATTCTTTCCGAATATAACTTAACCGATACAACTCAACAATCGCGCTAAACAAACGCTATAGCAACGAACGTCAATAATACTCTGACCGCAGATCGGTGGGTAGATAGATAGTGAGTAATTTCACATTCCCCTCCTTTATATATACCAGCCCACCCTACATCGAGCAATTACTAGAGCATTCCCGAAAGAACAAGATAGTTCTAGAAACTAGAGGGCGCCAGAGTGGTCACGTGACTCGCTGACGCAACAGTACGTTGTAGGTTACAGCATCCAAGACCTAACTTCAATACGATTTTATTTACTATTTGTCTTCTTCTTCTTCTTCTGCGTTTTTTGGATTATGTCTGACAGACTTGATGTCCGCAACGTTTTTAGGAGCTAGTAATGCAGACATTTGTCTTTATAAATTAAACCTTTTGTACTTTCTTGACAAATGTATAATTTTTTTTGTTTTGTTTTGAGTATGTGTTACTGGCG
>NW_013844909.1:0-263 GCF_000517525.1 Limulus polyphemus
TTATAGTCCACATAGCTGACCACTTGTGTGTCAGAGCAGGAATTGTTAGATACAACACCCACTGTAGTGTTGAGTTATTGTTACTACTTTATTATAGTCCACATAGCTGACCACTTGTGTGTCAGAGCAGGAATTGTAGAAACAACACCCACTGTAGTGTTGAGTTATTGTTACTACTTTATTATAGTCCACATAACTGACCACTTGTATGTTGGAGCAGGAATTGTAGATACAACATCCACTGTAGTGTTGAGGTATTGCTA
>NW_013844910.1:0-382 GCF_000517525.1 Limulus polyphemus
TTCTCAGTGAACAAATCTTTACGTGTTTTATAATCATGTTTGGTAGCATATCTTGTCGTCATTACTTGAACATTTCTTTGTTCAGTTCTCGGTGAACAAATCTTTACGTGTTTTATAATCATGTTTGGTAGCATATCTTGTCGTCATTACTTAAACATTTCTTTGTTCATTTCTCGGTGAACAAATCTTTACGTGATTTATAATCATGTTTGGTAGCATATCTTGTCGTCATTACTTGAACATTTCTTTGTTCAGTTCTCAGTGAACAAATCTTTACGTGTTTTATAATCATGTTTGATAGCATATCTTGTCGTCATTACTTGAACATTTCTTTGTTTTGTTCTCGGTGAACAAATCTTTACGTGTTTTATAATCATGTTTG
>NW_013844911.1:0-383 GCF_000517525.1 Limulus polyphemus
ATGTTCTCAACAGTCTTAGTATGGATTTTAACTGTTTTTGTTTAGGTATAAACTGATTATGTTCTCAACTGTCTTAGTATGGATTTTAACTGCTTTTGCCCAAGTATAAACTGATTATATTCTCAACAGTCTTAGTATGGATATCAACTGTTTTTGTTTAGGTATAAACTGATTATGTTCTCGACAGTCTTAGAATGGATTTTAACTGTTTTTGTTTAGGTATAAACTGATAACGTTCTGAACAGTCTTAGTATGGATTTTAACTGTTTGTGTTTAGGTACAAACTGATAACGTTCTGAACAGTCTTAGTATGGATTTTAACTGTTTTTGTTTAGGTATAAACTGATTATGTTCTCGACAGTCTTAGAATGGATTTTAACTGC
>NW_013844912.1:0-378 GCF_000517525.1 Limulus polyphemus
TTACTCATCTTTAGCTTTACTTGGTACAACTACTCCATGAACACCTAGGTGTAACTCTAGTTACTGAATGTACAACCCCATACTCATCTTTAGCGTTATTTGGTACAACAACTCCACGAACACGTAGGCGTAGCTCTAGTTACCGAACTTATAACCACCATACTCATCTTTAGCGTTATTAGGTAAAACTACTCAATGAACACCTACGTTTAATTCTAGTTACCGAATTTATAACCACCATATTCATCTTTAGCCTTATTTGCTACAACACTCAAAGAACACCTACGTGTAACTCTAGTTACTGAATTTATAACCACCATATTCATCTTTAGCCTTACTTGGTACAACTACTCCATGAACACCTAGGTGTAACTCTAG
>NW_013844913.1:0-383 GCF_000517525.1 Limulus polyphemus
CGAACACCTAGGTGTAACTCTAGTTACCGAATTTATAACCACCATATTCATCTTTACCCTTACTTGGTACAACTACTCCACGAATACCTAGGTGTATCTCTAATTACCTAATTTATAACCACCATACTCATCGTTAGCTTTACTTTGTACAACAACTCCACGAACATCTAGGTGTTACTCTAGTTACCAAATTTATAACCACCATACTCATTTTTAGCTTTACTTGGTACAACTACTCCATGAACACCTAGGTGTAACTCTAGTTACAGAATTTATAACCACCATACTCATTTTTAGCTTTACTTGGTACAACTACTCCATGAACACCTAGGAGTAACACTAGTTACAGAATTTATAACCACCATACTCATATTTAGCCTTAA
>NW_013844914.1:0-382 GCF_000517525.1 Limulus polyphemus
TTAATTGATTTGATCTAACTTAACCTAAAAGTAGTTGTAATAGCTATATAAAACCAGCTTCATTCTTTTAACTTTGTAATAATAACCTGAAAAGGTAAAATCATAAATAATATTCAACGTTAAAATTGGTACACAATTATAAACATTTTATTTAGGCCTATCTATGGCATTCAAAAACTGTTTAACTTTAACAGACGTAGAGAAGAAACGATTAATTCCAACTAGTTTTATTACTCCGAGATTTTATGTACTTCCAAAAGTATATAAAATTAATAACAGTTTTAGACCAATAGTATCATGTATAGGTACTTCATTGTATCAAATAGATAAGCATATAGCCCAGAAGTGTTCGTTTTTGAGAAATAAAAATAAATATACAGTT
>NW_013844915.1:0-382 GCF_000517525.1 Limulus polyphemus
GGCCATTGCATCCTGCATTGTAGAGGGGTGTGCTTGCTTCACTTGTATCTTAAGTTCTGGACTGTCCAAGGCATCTACAAACTGATCCCTCAGCAACAACTTGAGGAGATCGGGTGGTGCAGTTGGGTAGGCCTTGTGTGCCATGCTTTTCAAGTCCTGGGCCAGCTCTTGCAGGCTCTCCCTTTTAGCACGGACTCTCGTCCTGAACCTGGCCCTGTAGACTTCTGACTGGTTTTGGGTTCCGTACCTGAGTTCTAGAGCCTCTACCAGTGTTCTATAGTTGTGTCTGTCGGCTGCTGTCAACTGTCCAAGTATTTCCAGTGATTGTCCTTTCAAGCTTGTTGCCATATATACAGCTTTCTGCTCCTCTGTCCATCCGTTC
>NW_013844916.1:0-383 GCF_000517525.1 Limulus polyphemus
AGCAGTTGTTAGAGGAGAAAGAAAAGAAACAAGAAGAACGAGAAAAGAAACAAGAAGAAAGATTACAGCAGTGGCAAGAAAACCTACAACAATGGCAGCTCGAACAGCAAAATAAACAAGAGAGATTACAGCAGTTGTTGGAGGAGAAAGAAAATAAACAAGAAGAACGAGAAAATAAACAAGAAGAGAGACTACAGCAGTAGCAACTGGAACAAGAAAGGAAACAAGAAGTACAAATGGAAAACATTAGTAAATTTAAAAGCGAATTAGATACGTTAAAGAACGATTTGTTGTGGGTTACACAAGGAGGATACATTGACCATCGACTTAATCAGCCCCAGACAATGGCAAGCCCCTTACAGAGCCCGCAGCTAAACCCTAAT
>NW_013844917.1:0-660 GCF_000517525.1 Limulus polyphemus
AAAATGCACTGTTAAGAGTGAGATAATGTCCAGCTTAAACCTTTGGCATGACATTTGCAGAATGCAGAAGACATTGAGTGGAGATTCAATACAAAAAAAATGTGTTGATGGCCTTGTTATGTCGCCATTTTCATTTGAGACAAGTGTAGGCCTTGCACAAAGACACATTGCCAGATGAGAAACCTCCACGATGGAAAATGTACATAACTATGCAGAAGCATTACAGCACGCTGACATCAGGGCTAAATTTGTTAAGTAAAAAGGTCAATTGTAAAATATGATACTTCCATTATGTCAGCTGCAGTCAGATTCATTTTGTCCCCATCAATAACGCAATTACTTTCATGGGGTGAACTTAACGTTGAATTCGGAAGTGCATCGAGATTTTTGCAATCAAAAATCACCCGGAAAAGGATTCCAGAATTGATGTACAGATCGTATGTGGAAAATGTTAGTGAAACTATTTTTGATGTACAGATCGTATGTGGAAAATGTTAGTAAAACTATTTGTAGGAGAACGTTTTTGTTGCATAGTTTAGAGCAGTCAAAGCTTTCATATAATTGAAAGTCAATCCATTTACCAATTTGACCAAAATCCCAATTCGATTGTATCAATGATAGAAACCAGACGATCAAACGAATCGGATTTAGATATATGGG
>NW_013844918.1:0-474 GCF_000517525.1 Limulus polyphemus
AACACAGTTTTGTTAAATCTTGTGTCTTTTTATTGACAGGACATATTATTGTTAAATCTTGTGTTTTCTTACTGACAGTACACAGTATCGTTAAATCTTGTGTCTTCTTATTGACAGTACAAAGTATTGTCAAATCTTGTGTCTTCTTATTGGCAGTACGCAGTATCGTTAAATCTTGTGTCTTCTTATTAACAGTACACATTATCGTTAAATCTTGTGTCTTTTTATAGATAGTACACAGTATTGCTAAATCGCGTGTCTTCCTATTGAGAGTACACAGTATTGTTAAATCTTGTGTCTTCTTATTGACAGTACACAGTATCGTTAAATCTTGTGTCTTCTTATTGACAGTACACAGTATCGTTAAATCTTGTGTCTTTTTTCAATACTGTGTACTATCTATCTAATTCGTGTGTCTTCTTATTGACATTACAAAGTTTTGTTAAATCTTGTTTCTTCTTATTGACAGTACAC
>NW_013844919.1:0-610 GCF_000517525.1 Limulus polyphemus
TTTGTTACTGGTAAATATACACTGAAGGTAATCTTTGGTGTTTATGCAGCATTGGAAGTTGTTTCTTTACTTTCATATATCTATTCTATATTTAACAATGAATACATAACTTCAATGTGTAGCATGAGAAGGAAAACAATGCCAAGTAATCTATTTTTGTGATGTTTGTTGTCTGTGTACAGAATAAAAACTAAATAACGAATTGACCACTTTTGAAACTTCTGCATTAAGAATTGCTCTATATTTGGTAATAATTGAACTCGCATGAATAATACGTGAATATATGAATCATTAAAGCTTCTAGCTGATTAGGAATATTCTACATAACTAGTTCATTCCCAACCATTCACAACCAAGAAATGCTTCTAGCTGATTAGGAAACTTCTACATAACGAGTCATTACCACCCATTCACAACCAAGAAATGCTTCTAACTGATTAGGAAACTTCTACATAACGAGTTCATTACCATTGTGAATGGCACTCGTTATGTAGAAGATTCCTAATCAGTTAGAAGCATTTCTTGGCATTACCACCATTCACGACCAAGAAATGCTTCTAACTGATTAGGAAACTTCTACATAACGAGAACATTACCACCATTCACGAAT
>NW_013844920.1:0-380 GCF_000517525.1 Limulus polyphemus
CATACATTGATGTCAACTTTGGTGCAAGTCTGCTTATTGAACAATATGATGTCAGAATAACATAATTAATATTTGCTTTGTTGTAAGTAGCATATATATATATATATAGCATATTTTGTTCCAGCGTACATTGATGTTACTTTTGGTGCTAGTATGTGTATTGAACAATATGATGTCAGAATAACATAATTCATATTTGCCTTGTTGTAAGTAGCACACACACACACACAATATATATATATATATTAGGTCTTCAAGAAATTAATGTCGCTTTTTTTCAGATGAAAAAACCCGAACAACTTATATATCAAAACATTTATTATATGATTATTTTATTTATTATCGATTATGCCTTTCCATCTTATAATCAGGTTGTTAAT
>NW_013844921.1:0-376 GCF_000517525.1 Limulus polyphemus
CTTTCCAGAATGACCTCAAATTGTAACATGAAACTACATTCATTTATCCTAAGTAACTCTAAGTTCGTAACATTATACATCTATTTATAATTAAATTTTATTGTTTTATTGCCCTTTGAACTGTGTCTTACTACTATCCATGCCATTATAAGTTGTAAATAACTTGGGGAATGTGCAGCTCACATTACGCTATCGAATTAAATTACCCATGAGCTGTTCATATGTGTGCCTTGTGAACCATTTTAGTTATATTATTATTATTACTTATTTTACGTAATATAGTCTTGAATAACTTACAAAGATCTGTATTTTTAGATTTTAGTTACTTTTATGATTATGAATAAAGATTAAATATGAAAAACAAGAAATAACGTAC
>NW_013844922.1:0-379 GCF_000517525.1 Limulus polyphemus
TGGTGTCTTATTGACAGTAAACAGTATTGTTAAATTTTGTGTCATCTTTTTGATAGTACACAGTATTGTTAAATATTGTGTCTTCTCATTGACAGTACACATTATTGTTAAATCTTGTATCTACTTATTGACAGTACACAGTATCGTAAAATCGTGTGGTTTGTCAGTGATAGTACACAGTATCGTTAAATATTGTTGCTTGTTATATACATTACACAGTATTGTTAAATCTTATGTCTTCTTATTGGCAGTACACACCGTCGTTAAATCGTGTGGCTTTTCAGTGATAGTACACAATATCGTTAAATCTTGTGTTTTCTTATTGACAGTACACAATATTGTTAAATATTGTGTCTTCTTATCGACAGTACACAGTATT
>NW_013844923.1:0-746 GCF_000517525.1 Limulus polyphemus
ACAGGTGAAAGACCAAGCATGTTCAGTAACATGTTTGATCCCACGACTCGTAGATTGGGAGTTAAGCATCCAAACTAAAAGGCCACACCAGGTTTTAGTAATAAATACCTCATACATTACTTTATATGATGAGCTTTTAAATTAAATTTAATGGTTTTTACAATGAATGTCAAACATTTAAGATAAAAAATATTTAAGAAGTAATTTATACAGTTTCACACTTCATAAAATATTTTTCTATATTGAATTATTACTGAAAAACAGTCCCAGAAGTCTGTAAGTGTTTATTCAAATCCATGAAAATTAATCATAGCAGCACATTCTCAGTATATACTGAAATATTAATATAAAGATACTGGTTCTAATGATTTGTTAAATTTTTTGGTTGTTGTCAACACTAACACAGAATAATTCCAAATTACAGGTATCAAAAACACACCAAAGATAGATCTGTACACTTTAATCCTGTCTTATGTGGTTCAACAACTTATAAACAACTACCACATTCAATAGTAGTTACTGTTTGTTACAAGTTATTCACAACACAGTAGGCAACAGTATGTTTTCTCTCAAGTATTTTTAATCTATCTTTTGTTGCAAACGTTTTTCAATAAACTGAAAAACTGTAAGTTATCTCTACAGTATGTATTCCTTTATGATATTTTAAAACACTATTTGTTCTACTCTTTATTACATACTACACAACTGTAAGGTCTCACCCCAGTATGTATTCCCTTCATGTTTTT
>NW_013844924.1:0-381 GCF_000517525.1 Limulus polyphemus
AACTTTCTTACATGTCAACCTTGACTAGTACAATAAAAGTAACTCAAAGTGATAATCACACTTTACAAAAAAACGATTTGAATATCTTAATGTAGTCACCTCATGTGTGAGAAGTGGCTTTTCGGGTAGCATGTGGTTCCTGGTAATTTATATCTTAATGTAGTCACCACATATGTGAGCAGTGGCTTTAAGAGCACCATGTGGTTCCTGGAAATTTATATCTTAATATAGTCACCACATATGTCAGCAGTGGCTTTACGAGTAGCATGTGGTTCATGGAAATTTATATCTTAATGTAGTCACCACATATGGGAGAACTGGCTTTTCTGGTAGCATGTGGTTCCTGGAAATTTATATCTTAATACAGTCACCATATGTGTG
>NW_013844925.1:0-590 GCF_000517525.1 Limulus polyphemus
CATGAATATTGCTGTCATATAATAGAAACAGTCAGTGTGGATCAGTTGCACTAAAGGACCTTTATTGTAGTGTAATATCCTATAAACAAACTGTCATTCATATCTGGAGCAAGTGTACTACATGAATATTGCTGTCATATAATACAAACTATCATTCACATGTGGAGCAAGTGTACTACATGAATATTGCTGTCATATAATACAAACAATCAATGTAGATGAATACATTTTGACTTTCATTGGTTCTATGGCTTGTGAGTGAAAGGTCTAATGACGCTGTTGCAACTGACTTAATATCTTTGATTTATCATCTATGGGTGATATCATATTATTGACAGAATTTCATGATCTATTAAGTTTAATCATTTATGCACTGGTTTTTCTGATACATTAGCTGATAAAGCTAATGTATCAGATCCTCATTATTTTTAAATTTCAACAGTTTTTAGTACCCCTTTCTATCAAATAATAAAAGTATAGGTGCTATAAGTGTGTTAGTAAATTCCTGATACATTTTTTTGGGTGCCAACTTTCTCAGTAATGACTCATATTTGTGGGAACGGTACATTCATAAATACGTGTGACGAAAT
>NW_013844926.1:0-382 GCF_000517525.1 Limulus polyphemus
AGTATCGTTATTATCTTGTGTCTTCTTACTGTACAGTACACAGTATCGCTAAATCTAGTGTCTTCTTATTTACAGTACAAAGTATCGATAAATCTTGTGTATTCTTATTGACAGTACACAGTATCGTTTAAATCTTGTGTCTTCTTATTGACAGTACACAGTATTGTTTAAATCTTGTGTCTTCTTACTGAGAGTACACAGTTAGTTGTTAAATCTTGTGTCTTCTTATTGACAGTACACAGTATCGTTAAATCTTAGTGTTTTCTTATTGGCAGTACACAGTATCGTTAAATCGTATTGTCTTCTTATTGAAAGTACACAGTATCGTTAAATCTTGTATCTTCTTAGTGACAGTACACAGTATCTTTATATCTTGTGTCTT
>NW_013844927.1:0-380 GCF_000517525.1 Limulus polyphemus
CGTCTGTCTGTATTAAGAGAATAAATAAGGAGTTCAAAGATTAATTAGTAAAACTTTCCAACTGTAGCAAGAAAGGACAGAGTGCAAATACCTGACATAGAACCACGTTAGCAGTAAAAACAAGAGAGTATTTATGGCGATAAGACATGAAACATAATGTTTAATACAAGAGTCATTTCTAAGTATAATAAGGAGTTAAAGATGTAAAGCCTAAAGTAGAACATAGCCTTATTGTATCTACAAGAAGAAACGTGGGCTACGAAGACACACACATATATATATATATACATAGCCTTATTGTATCTACAAGAAGAAACGTGGGCTACGAAGACACACATATATATATATATATACATAGCCTTATTGTATCTACAAGAAGA
>NW_013844928.1:0-381 GCF_000517525.1 Limulus polyphemus
TTATCAGTTCTTCTTTCTAGTCCTATCAGTTCTTCCTTCTAGCCCTATCAGTTCTTCCTTCTAGTCCTATCAGTTCTTCTTTCTAGTCCTATCAGTTCTTCCTTCTAGTCCTATCAGTTCTTCCTTCTAGCCCTATCAGTTCTTCCTTCTAGCCCTATCAGTTCTTCCTTCTAGTCCTATCAGTTCTTTATTCTAGCCCTATCAGTTCTTCCTTCTAATCCTATCTGTTCTTCCTTCTAGTCTTATCTATGAACAAAAAAATCGTTTGTTTAGCTTTTCGCGAAAAATCTGAAACCAAAAAGGGGGGGGTGTAACCATGACCTCCGTAATGGGGGGGGGGCTGTAACCATGATAGTTACCTCGCAATAAAGTTGAAAGTAG
>NW_013844929.1:0-382 GCF_000517525.1 Limulus polyphemus
TGTAGCAAATAAAAAAAAGAGATTCTGAATACCTGAAAATTTACGACGCAGAAAGTTATAAAGAATACATACTAAAAGTTAATTGATAGTTATTACTTCGAGCTGTGATTTCTTTATTAGTTGTGATTCTTTTAGGTTTTTGTTTATTATGTCTTCGGTGAAAAGTCAACGCCTAAAAACAATACGATTTTATTGAAAACGTGAATTAGAGTAAAGCTTTGTATATATGTATACAAAACTATCGGTCTGAACCTGATGTAGAAACACTCAACTTTTATGGTTTGATTACTTTTAAACACTAAACTACAAAATAAGATAACTGTGCTCTGCCAGTCACGGTATTCCACCCCGAATTGTATCGTCGTAAGGTAAGGTTACCTGC
>NW_013844930.1:0-383 GCF_000517525.1 Limulus polyphemus
TGAGATATAAGTGAATTTGTCTACTTTTTGCATGTTATTAGTCTGTATTCTTTGGTGGATTATTTACTTAAATAAAACTTATTAAATGCATTACTATCTATAGTATAAAAAATTAGGGTTAACTCTCTTGAAAACCAGACAGCAAAAAACAAAAGAAGATTAGATAAGTACTTTATTTCTTGTTTTTCATATTTATTCTTTATTAATTATTGTAAAAGTAACTAAAATCTAAAAATATGGATTTTTTAAAGTTATTTATGACTAGATTAGGAAAAAAATGGTTCACAAGGCACGCGTGCGAGCAACTCGTGGGTAATGCAATTCAATAGCGTAACGTAAGCTGCACGTCCCCCCCCCCCCCAAGAGTGATTTACAACTTATAA
>NW_013844931.1:0-980 GCF_000517525.1 Limulus polyphemus
GTAGGGATTTTAAAAGCAACAA
Source organism: Limulus polyphemus (assembly GCF_000517525.1). Lineage (NCBI taxonomy): Eukaryota > Metazoa > Arthropoda > Merostomata > Xiphosura > Limulidae > Limulus > Limulus polyphemus. The sequence continues at coordinate 23 of NW_013844931.1, forward strand.
AAGAACCTTCTTATTTACATTGGCGAGTCTAAAGCGTGAATATATAATTACTTAATATAAATTAATTATCGTTTTAACCGTGTGATATAAAAATACAATATTGACATCATATGTATACTTTTAAAGATATTTAATCTTATAGCAATCTGAACAAACTCAAGAATTTTGTAATGAAAATTTAGAAAGACTCAAACCACAGCTGTTTGCTGATTTCACATTTGGACGTGAATATATGCAAGGGTTATCAGCATATAACTATCTCTTATTTGGAACTGATACACTAAAGCAGAGGCTCTCAGCCGTTTTTGCTGCTCCCCTCCGATGACGACCCCACACAAGGTGATAGCAAATTACTGTACATTCTCTAAAATATCTGTTATCGGAGACCGGCATGGCCAGGTGGTTAGGGCGCTCGACTCGCAATCTGTGGGTCGCGGGTTCCAATCCCCGTCACATCAAAACATGCTCGCTCTTTCAGCCGTGGAGGCGTTATAATTTGACGGTCAATCCCACTATTCGTTGGTAAAAGGGTAGCTCAAGAGTTGGCGGTGGGTGGTGATGACAAGCTGCCTTCCCTCTACTCTTTTACCAACGAATAGTGGGATTGACCGTCACACTATAACGCCTCCACGGCTGAAAAATTGTTTGTTTGTTGTGAATTTCGCACAAAGCTACACGAGAGCTATCTGCGCTAGCCGTCCCTAATTCAGCATTGTTAGACTAGAACTAAGAGTTGGCGGTGGGTGGTGATAACTAGCTGCCTTCCCTCTAGTCTTACACTGCTAAATTAGGGACGGCTAGCGCAGATAGCTCTCGTGTAGCTTTGTGCTAAATTCACAACAAACAAACAATTTTTCAGCCGTGGAGGCGTTATAGTGTGACGGTCAATCCCACTATTCGTTGGTAAAAGAGTAGACTAAGAGTTGGCGGTGGGTGGTGATGACAAGCTGCCTTCCCT
>NW_013844932.1:0-789 GCF_000517525.1 Limulus polyphemus
ACAAATCCAAGATTTTTCTTTTTTCCTTGTAGGAATTTAGGAAATAAGCTTTGTGTAAATACAAACTGAAGTTTTTATTCCTTTCCTCAGAACACTTCCTGAGAAGTACATGGAGCAATGTGTTGCTTCTTTGAAAGAATACAAGATTCAAGCTCTACTAGTTATTGGAGGCTTTGAGGTAAAGTTGTTAAGTATCTTTGGTTATTGGAAGTCTTAATCAAAAATAGTTTAAGTAATTCTCATTTTGGAAGCTTTGAGGTGATGAGATTGAAGAATTTCTTGTAATTATAAGGTTTGAGTTAACATGAATTAAGTGATTACTGTTTGAGTTAACGTGGATTAAGTGATTACTGTTTGAGTTAGCGTGGATTAAGTGATTGAACTCAAACAGAAATCACTTAATCCACGTTAACTCAAACAGAAATCACTTAATCCACGTTAACTCAAACAGAAATCACTTAATCCACGTTAACTCAAACAGTAATCACTTAATCCACCTTAACTCAAACAGAATGTGGATTAAGTGATTACTGTTTGAGTTAATGTGGATTAAGTGATTGCTGTTTGAGTTAACGTGGATTAAGTGATTGCTGTTTGAGTTAACGTGGATTAAGTGATTGCTGTTTGAGTTAATGTGGATTAAGTGATTGCTGTTTGAGTTAACATGGATTAAGTGATTTACTGTTTGAGTTAACGTGGATTAAGTGATTGCTGTTTGAGTTAACGTGGATTAAGTGATTGCTGTTTGAGTTAATGTGGATTAAGTGATTGCTGTTTGAGTTAACATGG
>NW_013844933.1:0-382 GCF_000517525.1 Limulus polyphemus
CGTGGAGTGTTACAATGTTGACACTACAATACTGAACCTAATGGTTTCATATAGAATATTCGTGGAGTGTTACAATGTTATCACGACAATACTGAACCTAATGGTTTCATATAGAATATTCGTGGAGTGTTACAATGTTATCACGACAATACTGAACCTAATGGTTTCATATAGAATACTCGTGGAGTGTTACAATGTTGACACTACAATACTGAACCTAATGGTTTCATATAGAATATTCGTGGAGTGTTACAATGTTATCACGACAATACTGAACCTAATGGTTTCATATAGAATACTCGTGGAGTGTTACAATGTTGACACTACAATACTGAACCTAATGGTTTCATATAGAATATTCGTGGAGTGTTACAATGTTATC
>NW_013844934.1:0-382 GCF_000517525.1 Limulus polyphemus
CTCGAATACTGAAAAAGAATTTTCTTCAGATGTATGATCTGTCTTTGATTATCATAGGTGAGAAGCACTAGGATGGCTGGATTGTTAAACCACTTATATAAATTACTAGGTAAAAATACAATGCTGGGAGTAACATGACCACATACCTCATAGTACCACTGCTCAGTGCCAACTGGCAGTAAGATCATTCTCCTGCGCAAATTAGGGAGGTAGTCCAGAATTTTGTGCAAAATCTATGAAATTTAATGTTCTTATTAAAAGTGACATTTCCTTATTTCAGAGCATTGGGTAAGAAGACCATGAAACGTTTCTTCACGAAGAAGAAGAAAAGTGGAGCTGAAGGATGGAAGAGACGAAAGCTGGAGGCAGAGGAAGCCAAGAA
>NW_013844935.1:0-380 GCF_000517525.1 Limulus polyphemus
TACTTGGAAGTTAATTTATTTCTCAATAGATGGAGAAAAAATTAAGAAAAACTACTTGGAAGTTCAATTATCTCTCAATAGATAGGAGAAAAAATACTTGGAAGTTCAGTTATCTCTCAATAGATGGAGAAAAAAATTAAGAAAACCTACTTGGAAGTTCTGTTATCTCTCAATACAGGGGTTACCAAACTTTTCTCACAGCGGGCCAGATAACTGAGAGAATGATGAGTGCGGGCTGCATAACCATTCTGGTCAATACAATACAGTGAATACAAAAAAATAAAGACAACAAACATGTTTATTTTCCAAAAAGTTATCAAAGAAGGCAACGTTAGTAATAAGCTAGTTATATCATACCCAGTGCACACATATCCGATATT
>NW_013844936.1:0-379 GCF_000517525.1 Limulus polyphemus
GTAACAATACACACTGAAGTGATGACTGAATCAGCAACAATACATACTGTAACGGTAACAATACACACTGAAGTGATGACTGAACCAGCAACACTTCATACAGCAACAATACATACTGTAACAGTAACAATACACACTGAAGTAATGACTGAATCAGCAACACTTCATACAGCAAGTACAACTGTAACATTAACAATACGCACTGTAGTGATGACTGAACCAGCAACACTTCATACAGCAACAATACACACTGAAGTGATGACTGAACCAGCAACACTTCATACAGCAACAATACACACTGAAGTGATGACTGAACCAGCAACACTTCATACAGCAACAATACACACTGAAGTGATGACTGAACCAGCAACACTTCATA
>NW_013844937.1:0-382 GCF_000517525.1 Limulus polyphemus
TATACGCCCTCTCTGCTGTTATACAATAACAGTAATAATAGTCTACTGATAATTTTACTGATATACGCTCTCTCTGCTGCTATACAATAATAGTAATAATAGTCTACTGATAATTTTACTGCTATACGCCCTCTCTGCTGCTATACAATAACAGTAATGATAGTCTACTGATAATTTTACTGCTATACGCCCTCTCTGCTGCTAACAGTAATAATATTCTACTGATAATTTTACTGCTATACGCCCTCTCTGCTGTTAACAGTAATAATAGTCTACTGATAATTTTACTGCTATACGCCCTCTCTGCTGCTAACAGTAATATAATTCTACTGATAATTTTACTGATGTACGCCCTCTCTGCTGCTAACAGTAATAATAGTCT
>NW_013844938.1:0-382 GCF_000517525.1 Limulus polyphemus
TGCTGGATTTCCTCCGGATTCGTCAAGGGGTAAGGCAGGACTTTGTGAAGCTGTACACCAAGGGCAGAGAGAAGGTTCAAATGTTACAAAGACAGCTAGGCTTCCCTTGCCAGGATTTGGAAGAGTACGGATGCCCGCCATACAGATGTCTGGATTGAAGTGAGCAGATAACCTGCGATTACCATAAACACCCCCATGACCACTGTGCCTATTGGAAAGTGTGTGTGTTATATCCATGAATCCAGCAATGAGGACGTGTTCTGAAATTTTAGGAACAATTTTTAAGTTGACTGTTAAGTACCGTATTGCTTTATTTTATGTTTAAAGGTTTTATATGCTTGTGTGTGTGTGTGTGTGTGTGTGTGTGTATATATATATATTA
>NW_013844939.1:0-381 GCF_000517525.1 Limulus polyphemus
ATAGCTGTTGAATGATCCAGTAGACTATATAATAACGGTAAAAAATAGCTGTTGAATGATCCAGTAAACTGTATAATAACGGTGATAAATAGCTGTTGGATGATCCAGTAAACTGTATAATAACGGTGATAAATAGCTGTTGGATGATCCAGTAGACTGTATAATAACGGTGATAAATAGCTGTTTATTGATCCAGTAGATTGTATAATAACGGTGATAAAAGCTGTTGAATGATCCAGTAGACTGTATAATAACGGTAATAAATAGCTGTTGACTGATCCAGTAGACTGTATAATAACGGTGATAAATAGCTGTTGAATGATCCAGTAGACTAGTATAATAACGGTGATAAATGCTGTTGAATGATCCAGTAGACTGTAT
>NW_013844940.1:0-379 GCF_000517525.1 Limulus polyphemus
GAAGAAACGTTAGCTTGGATATTAAAATCATTCAATTTTACTTGTCTTGAGTTTGACCTACGTCCCAAAGTTCACCAAAATGTAAATCTGTGAAACTAGTAACGAAGAAACGTTAGCTTGGATATTAAAATCATTCAATTTTATTTGTCTTGAGTTTGACCTACGTCCCAAAGTTCACCAAAATGTAAATCTGTGAAACTTGTAAGAAGAAACGTTAGCTTGGATATTAAAATCATTCAATTTTACTTGTCTTGAGTTTGATCTACGTCCCAAAGTTTACCAAAATGTAAATCTGTGAAACTTGTAACGAAGAAACGTTAACTTGGATATTAAAATCATTCAATGCTACTTGTCTTGAGTTTGACCTACGTCCCAAAGT
>NW_013844941.1:0-594 GCF_000517525.1 Limulus polyphemus
ATTGAAACTAACTCGTTGACCCATATGATATCGAAGATGATCACGCGCTTACACCCATATACTTATGTTAAGAAGAAAGGATGACCCCTTAATTGTCTCAATACATTACCATTGGTTAGAGGCTGTCACTATATTATGGATCGTCACGCATTGTTCTTTAATCAGTTAGTTTACTTTCTAATATAAAAAATACTTAAAACAGAAAACTTTCTATAGATTATTCACTTTAAGTTTAAATCATAACATACAAATCAAATTCATGAAACGTTGCAGCTATCATTCTATGTCATTGAAAGACACTAAATAGGCATAAAATTCAAAGTTCTGTTTGAGTTCAGTAACATTTCAGTCAAACTGTATTATACATGTCCATTACATACAGTAGTCTTTATCATACTTGTCTATTATAGACAGTACTCTGTATCATGTATGTTTATTATATGCAGTAACCTGTATCATACATTTGTATTATATGCAGTAGTCTGTATCGTACATGCCTATTATATACGGTAGTTTGTATGATACATGTCTATTATATACGGTAGTTTGTATGATTACATGTCTATTATATACGGTAGTTTGTATGATACATGT
>NW_013844942.1:0-382 GCF_000517525.1 Limulus polyphemus
TTTTATTATATTAACCTTTCAGTCGTGCCTGGCTAACAATACAGAAGTTACAATGATGCAGCTGGCTCACATGCACTCATGTTACCATATCAAATAACATAAAACTGACCTTTGGTTTGTGCAAAGTAACTTGTCTTGGCTGTGTTTTAGTATACTAGTATTTGGGCAAATGCAGTCAAAGTCAATTATTATGCATTATATATGTATATAGATTATTGCTATTTTGAAATAAGTTCTTAAACTTATTTTTCTTAAAACATAGAACAGTAAATAAAGAATTAAAGCAGACAATTATATCATCTAGTTACGACCTTTGTATTTGGTTGCTGCCTGACGTAGTTTGCTAAGCCTTTAAAAAATTTGCACATGGAAGATATGAAAC
>NW_013844943.1:0-382 GCF_000517525.1 Limulus polyphemus
CTGATTAATTATTGCTGGAATTCCTTACACTCTCTATTATTAATCTCATTAATTATTGTTGGAATTCCTTACACTCTCTATTATTAATCTCATTAATTATTGTTGGAATTCCTGACACTCTCTATTATTAATCTCGTTAATTATTGTTGGAATTCCTTACACTCTCTATTATTAATCTCATTAATTATTGCTGGAATTCCTTACACTCTCTATTATTAATCTCATTAATTATTGTTGGAATTCCTTACACTCTCTATTATTAATCTCATTAATTATTGCTGGAATTCCTTACACTCTCTATTATTAATTTCATTAATTATTGCTGGAATTCCTTACACTCTCTATTATTAATCTCATTAATTATTGCTGGAATTCCTTACAC
>NW_013844944.1:0-382 GCF_000517525.1 Limulus polyphemus
AGAGTGCACAGTATCGTTAAATCTTGTGTCTTCTTATTAAAAGTACACATTATCGTTGAATATTGTGACTTCTTATTGACAGGACACATTATTGTTAAATCTTGTGTTTTCTTACTGACAGTACACATTATCGTTGAATATTGTGTCTTCTTTTTGACAGTACACAGTATCGTTAAATCTTGTTTCTTCTTATTGACAGTACACAGTATCGTTAAATCTTGTGTCTTCTTTTTGACAGTACACAGTATCGTTAAATCTTGTGTCTTCTTATTGACAGTACAGAGTATCGTTAAATCTTGTGTCTTCTTATTGACAGTACACAGTATCGTTAAATCTTGTGTCTTTTTATGGATAGTACACAGTATTGCTAAATCGTGTGTCT
>NW_013844945.1:0-376 GCF_000517525.1 Limulus polyphemus
TCAAAATAACTACAGTGTCAGTTATTAGTAACTGGGTGTATAAATTACTACAGTATCAGTTATTAGTCACTGGATATCAAAATTATTACAGTATCAGTTATTAGTAACTGGATATCAAAATTAATACAGTGTCAATTATTAGTAACTGAGAGTCAAAATTAATACAATATCAGTTATTAGTAACTGGATATCAAAATTATCACAGTATCAGTTATTAGTAAATGGATATCATAATTATTACAGTGTCAGTTATTAGTAACTGGATGTCAAAATTAATACAATATCAGTTATTAGTAACTGGATATCAAAATTAATACAGTATCAGTTGTTAGTAACTGGATATCAAAAGTATTACAGTGTCAGTTATTAGTAACTG
>NW_013844946.1:0-382 GCF_000517525.1 Limulus polyphemus
ATACATCTCACTTATTGAATTATCCAACTATACTTCTCACTTATTAAATTATCCAACTATACATGTCACTTATTAAATTATCCAACTATACATGTCACTTATTAAATTATCCAACTATACATGTCACTTATTAAATTATCCAACTATACATGTCACTCATTAAATTATCCAACTATACATCTCACTTATTAAATTATCCAACTATACATCTCACTTATTAAATTATCCAACTATACATGTCACTCATTAAATTATCCAACTATACATCTCACTTATTGAATTATCCAACTATACATCTCACTTATTGAATTATCCAACTATACATCTCACTTATTAAATTATCCAATAATTAATCTCTGTCATTAAATTATCCAACTATATA
>NW_013844947.1:0-382 GCF_000517525.1 Limulus polyphemus
CTGTGGTAGCAATAAATCGAGAAAAAAGTAGTAACAAAGAGCTTCACTGCACTACTCATACTGTTTCAGAAAGACAATAAAGATGTAACATAAACGACCCTACAAATCGCAAAACTAACACTAGAAAGTTAGTATTTGGAATGTAAATACGAAAGGACGGAACGAACTTTCATAAAAAATTTCGAGAAGATCCGTTGAAAATTAATGAAATACTGGTACGAAACGCAAAACCTGCCATAACTCCTTCAAAACGAAGAGAGGCATGGTGAAACTTTGCATGTAATTTCGGAACTTACTAGTGAACCTATATATAATATTTGGTTAATATCCATCTATTCAGTACCCTGTGGTAGCATAAATGGAGAAATAAGTAGTAATAAAG
>NW_013844948.1:0-382 GCF_000517525.1 Limulus polyphemus
CACTAATGCCATCAAATCCAACCAAGTGATATCATTACTAACTTACCTTGGTTCTAACACTTCTCATGTCATCAAATCCAACCCGGTGATATCATCTCTAACTTACCTTGGTTCTAACACCACTAATGTCATCAAATCCAACCAAGTGATATCATTACTAACTTACCTTGGTTCTAACACCACTAATGTCATCAAATCCAACCCGGTGATATCAACTCTAACTTACCTTGGTTCTAACACTTCTCATGTCGTCAAATCCAACCCAGTGATATCATCTCTAACTTACCTTGGTTCTAACACCACTAATGTCGTCAAATCCAACCCACTGATATCATCTATAACTCACCTTGGTTCTAACACCACTAATGCCATCAAATCCAAC
>NW_013844949.1:0-382 GCF_000517525.1 Limulus polyphemus
GTATTACACTCTATGCTTCTGTATTTTATGTGTCACTCTAGCTGCTCACCCAAGTATCACACTCTATGCTTCTGTAGTTTATGTGTCACTCTAGCTGCCCACCCAAGTATCACAATCTATGTTTCTGTATTTTATGTGTCACTCTAGCTGTTCATCCAAGTATCACACTTTATGCTTCTGTATTTTATGTGTCACTCTAGCTGTTCACCCAAGTATCACACTCTATGCTTCTGTATTTTATGTGTCACTCTAGCTGTTCACCCAAGTATCACACTGTATTCTTCTGTATTTTATGTGTCACTCTAGCTGTTCACCCAAGTATTACACTCTAAAGCTTCTGTATTTTATGTGTCACTCTAGCTGTTCACCCAAGTATCACGCT
>NW_013844950.1:0-380 GCF_000517525.1 Limulus polyphemus
AGGATAATGTGTACTGTCAGTAAGAAAACAGAAGATTTAACAATAATGTGTCCTGTCAATAAAAAGACATAAGATTTAACAATAATGTGTCCTGTCTATAAGAAGACACCAGATTTAACGATACTGTGTACAGTCAATAAGAAGACACAAGATTTAACGATACTGTGTACTGTCAATAAGAAGACACAAGATTTAACGATACTGTCTACTGTCAATAAGAAGACACAATATTCAACGATAATGTGTATTGTCAGTAAGAAACACAAGATTTAACAATAATGTGTCCTGTCAATAAGAAGACACAAGATTTAACGATACTGCGTACTGTCAGTAAGAAAACACAAGATTTAGCAATAATGTAGTACCTGTACACTAAGAAG
>NW_013844951.1:0-382 GCF_000517525.1 Limulus polyphemus
ACATACAACAGACAGTAGTATTATATTTATATAGAAGTAGTTACATATAACAGACAGTACTATTATATTTATATAGAAGTAGTTACATGGATATACAACAGACAGTACTATTATATTTATATACAAGTAGTTATATGGACATACAACAGACAGTACTATTATATTTATATACAAGTAGTTACATGGACATACAACAGTCAGTACTATTATATTTATATAGAAGTGGTTACATGGATATACAACAGACAGTACTATTATATTTATATAGAAGTGGTTACATGGACATACAACAGACAATAGTATTATATTTATATAGAAGTAGTTACGTAGACATACAACAGACAGTACTATTATATTTATATAGAAGTAGTTACATGGACAT
>NW_013844952.1:0-381 GCF_000517525.1 Limulus polyphemus
TCTTGTTTCTTTTCTTTTTCCTCCAACAACTGCTGTGTTCTCTCTTCTTGTTTCTTTTCTCGTTCTTCTTGTTTCTTTTCTTTTTCCTCCAACAACTGCTGTGTTCTCTCTTCTTGTTTCTTTTCTCGTTCTTCTTGTTTCTTTTCTTTCTCCCCAACCACCGCTGTAGTCTCTCTTCTTGTTTATTTTCTCGTTCTTCTTGTTTCTTTTCTTTCTCTTCCAACCACTGCTTTAGCCTCTCTTCTTGTTTCTTTTCCTTCTCCTCCAACCACTGCTTTAGCCTCTCTTCTTGTTTCTTTTCCTTCTCCTCCAACCACTGCTGTAGTCTTTCTTCTTGTTTTTTTCTCGTTCTTCTTGTTTCTTTTGATGTTCTTGTATTGC
>NW_013844953.1:0-378 GCF_000517525.1 Limulus polyphemus
TTTACACCATAATGTTCCCATAAAATGTTTTATCTTGTTAATTATTTCCTACTAGACAGTTTTAAATTGTATTTACACCATAATGTTCTCATAAAATGTTTTATCTTGTTAATTCTTTCCTACTAGACAGTTTTAAATTGTATTTACACAATGATGTTCCCATAAAATGTTTTATCTTGTTAATTCTTTCCTACTAGACAGTTTTAAATTGTATTTACACCATAATGTTCCCATAAAATGTTTTATCTTGTTAATTCTTTCCTACTAGACAGTTTTAAATTGTATTTACACCATAATGTTCCCATAAAATGTTTTATCTTGTTAATTCTTTCCTACTAGACAGTTTTAAATTGTATTTACACAATGATGTTCCCATAG
>NW_013844954.1:0-381 GCF_000517525.1 Limulus polyphemus
AACTTCACCATCATCAACTCTTTCAGTCGGCTTGACTTCAGCTTGATGGCACCTGGATAGTTCAACCTCTCTTTTGCAGCAATGTCTGCAGTCATTTTAGCAGGGTCTTCGGCTCATTCCATCAGCATTACCATGGGATTTTCCTTCTCTATATTCAATATTATAATTATACTGGTCTATTTTTCTAATCCAACGTGCTAGTTGTCCCTCTGGGTTCTTTAATGATCTTAACCAGCGTAATGCAGCATGATCTGTCCTGATAGTAAACCTTGCACCATAGAGGTAAGGATGGAAATATGTCAGACTCTTTACTATAGCAAGGAGCTCCCTCCATGTTACACAGTAGTTCCTCTCTGGTCTACTTAACACCCTACTGAAGTA
>NW_013844955.1:0-381 GCF_000517525.1 Limulus polyphemus
ATTGTCAGTTAGTAAAATACATCTGTCGATGGTATGTCCATTCTGTGCAGTTAGTAAAAATACATCTGTCGATGGTATATCCATTATGTACAATTGGTAAAAATACATCTGTCGATGGTATATTCATTATGTGCAGTTAGTCAAAATATATCTGTCGATGATATGTCCATTATGTGCAGTTAGTAAAAATACGTCTGTCGATGGTATATCCATTATGTACAATTAGTAAAAATACATCTGTCAATGATATGTCCATTATTGTCAGTTAGTAAAAATACATCTGTCGATGGTATATCCATTCTGTGCAGTTAGTAAAAGTACATCTGTCAATGATATGTCCATTATGTGCAGTTAGTAAAAATACGTCTGTCGATGGTATAT
>NW_013844956.1:0-382 GCF_000517525.1 Limulus polyphemus
CTCAGACACAGAGGAAGCTAAGGGTTGGTTGTTTAGCATTAGAAGGTTGAGAGTAGGTTATTTAGATTCTTAAGAATGAAAAAGTTGATACTTAGAGAATTAGATACGAGTGAAGTGGGAGAATATGCTGTTTAGAACATGGATGAGAAAAATAATACCTAAAGAAACAAAAACAAGTTACAAAAGCAACAACAATTGTTCAGGTTTGTTTCGTTGAGATTAGGATTGAAGTGAAATATTAACAGACATTCTATTATCGCGAGTTGCAAACTATCAACGTTTAGCAATAAGTTTTCCTTTACGCATGTGGAGAGACATCTAAGTGCTGAACCCTACATACTCTATCCAGCAGAATTATTAAGTAAATTTGCTAACAACCCTT
>NW_013844957.1:0-382 GCF_000517525.1 Limulus polyphemus
GTCTGTATTTATACAGTACGGTTAGTACACGTCTGTATTTATACAGTAGAGTTAGTAAAGGTCTGTACATCTACAGTACGGTTAGTACAGGTCTGTACACATACAGTAGAGTTATTACACGTCTGTATTTATACAGTAGAGTTAGTACACGTCTGTATTTATACAGTAGAGTTAGTAAAGGTCTGTATTTATACAGTAGAGTTGGTACACGTCTGTATTTATACAGTACGGTTAGTACAGGTCTGTACCTGTACAGTAGAGTTAGTAAAGGTCTGTATTTATACAGTACGGTTAGTACATGTCTGTATTTATACAGTACTGTTCTGTACCTATACAGTAGAGTTAGTACAGGTCTATGCTTGTACTACAAAGCATCTACTAG
>NW_013844958.1:0-382 GCF_000517525.1 Limulus polyphemus
TATAGATATAATAGTACTGTCTGTTGTATGTATCTATATAAATATAATAGTACTGTCTGTTGTACGTATCTATATAAATATAATAGTACTGTCTGTTGTATGTATCTATATAAATATAATAATGCCGTATGTTGTATGTATCTATATAAATATAATAGTACTGTCTGTTGTATGTGTCTATATAAATATAATAGTACTGTCTGTTACATGTTATCTACATAAATATAATAGTACTGTCTGTTGTGTGTATCTATATAAATATAATAGTACTTTCTGTTGTATGTTATCTATATGAATATAATAGTGCCGTATGTTGTATGTATCTATATAAATATAATAGTACTGTCTGTTGTATGTATCTATATTACAATAATAGTACTTT
>NW_013844959.1:0-382 GCF_000517525.1 Limulus polyphemus
GCCGAGTTATAGGCCTAGCTTTCTCATTGTAGTACCGGTTTCAAACCACATCGTTAAAGGCCTTGCTTTCTCAATTCAGTGCTGGTTTATAATCGCCGAGTTATAGGCCTAGCTTTCTCATTGTAGTACCGGTTTCAAACCACATCGTTAAAGGCCTTGCTTTCTCAATTCAGTGCTGGTTTAAAATCGCCGAGTTATAGGCCTAGCTTCCTCATTGTAGTACCGGTTTCAAACCTCATCGTTAAAGACCTTGCTTTCTCAATTCAGTGCTGGTTTATAATCGCCGAGTTATAGGCCTAGCTTTCTCATTGTAGTACCGGTTTCAAACCACATCGTTAAAGGCCTTGCTTTCTCAATTCAGTGCTGGTTTATAATCGCCGAG
>NW_013844960.1:0-381 GCF_000517525.1 Limulus polyphemus
AAACCACCATCTTTGTTTATCACATGTGCTGACTCTGTCAGTGTTTAGAGAACATACTGAAACCACCACCATCTTTGTTTATCACATGTGTTGACTCTGCCAGTGTTTTAAGAATGTACTAAAACCACCATATTTGTTTATCACATGTGTTGATTCTGTCAGTGTTTAGAGAACGTACAAAAACCACCATATTTGTTTATCACATGTGTTGACTCTGCCAGTGTATACAACATACTAAAACCACTACCATCTTTGTTTATCACATGTGTTGACTCTGTCAGTGTTTACAGAACGTACAAAAACAACATCTTTGTTTATCACATGTGTTGACTCTGCCAGTGTTTAGAGAACGTACAAAAAACCACCATCTTTGTTTATCAC
>NW_013844961.1:0-371 GCF_000517525.1 Limulus polyphemus
AAACGACCACAAAGTGGCAAATGATAATAGAAGGCTAGAATTTTAGTCGTAGGTAGGTAACTAACGGGACGAACGTAACTAGGGGGACTAAACGGGAACGTTCATACAAAATTTGGAGATGATCCGTCCAAATGGAACGACGTACTGGTACAAAACGCAAAACCTTCCATATCTCCTTTAAAACAAACAGTAGGAAGGTAAAACTCTGACATATTACTACCCAACGTTAAAGTGTACCTACATACCAAATTTGGTGAAGAATCATCAATTTAGGACCCTCTGGTAACAAGAAATCGAAAAATATCAGTAACAAAAAGCTTCACTGCAGTACACATACGCTTTCAGAAAAACCAATAAAAGTGTAACATAAA
>NW_013844962.1:0-381 GCF_000517525.1 Limulus polyphemus
GAAACATGGTTAAATATAGATGATTTTGATGACAGAATTTTCTTCAAAATACAGGGTTACATGCTATTTAAAAGGGATAGGGGAGGAGTGACTTTATATCTAAAATGCAAGTTTTATCCTGTTGAAGTTGAGGATATCAAAGATAATAGCAAGGAGATCAAATCCATTTCAGATTATTTCTTTTAGTAGATATAAAAGGTAAAAGCTTTTAGTGTGAATTTGTTACAGACCACCAGATGGTACTGATGAAATTAAGGAGAATTTTTACAGTGAGATTAAGATTTCAGCTGTTAATGTGGTCATAATTATGGGTGATTTTAATTTCAGGCATATACGTATTGGGAAATGCTAGAGTCAAACCATGAGGAAGAAAGGTTTTTG
>NW_013844963.1:0-377 GCF_000517525.1 Limulus polyphemus
AATTAGGCTCGTTCGACTGAAATTGGGCTGATAATCTCGATCAGTTGCTTAACCATATTAATTAGGTTCGTTCGACTGAAATTGGGCTGATAATCTCAGATCAGTTGCTTAACCATATTAATTAGGCTCGTTCGACTGAAATTGGGCTGATAATCTCTGTTCAGTTGCTTAACCATATTAATTAGGTTCGTTTGACTGAAATTGGGCTGATAATCTCAGATCAGTTATTTAACAATATTAATTAGGCTCGTTCGACTGAAGTTTGGCTGAGAATCTATGATCAGTTGCTTAACCATATTAATTAGGTTCGTTCTAATTCATCGTTTTAGCTAGGACCGAAATTTTTATTAAAAACATTGTTCAGTTCCAGTTTCCAG
>NW_013844964.1:0-380 GCF_000517525.1 Limulus polyphemus
AAAATATTGGATGCATGTTGAAAATGAAGGAGTTAAGGACGAAAAGAAAAGCTGCAATTCTTTATAGAAAAAACAAACAGGATTTCAAACAGATTGTAGTTATAGACCGATAAAAACTTACTTATTAGACAGAAAATAGAGAAAATATTGGATGCATGTTGAAAATGAAGGAGTTAAGGACGAAAAGAAAAGCTGCAATTCTTTATAGAAAAAACAAACAGGATTTCAAACAGATTGTAGTTATAGACCGATAAAAAAACTTACTTATTAGACAGAAAATAGAGAAAATATTGGATGCATGTTGAAAATGAAGGAGTTAAAGACGAAAAGAAAAGCTGCAATTCTTTATAGAAAAAACAACGGGATTTCAAACAGATTGT
>NW_013844965.1:0-382 GCF_000517525.1 Limulus polyphemus
AAGTACCAGACTGGAAGGGTTTCGTACTGTGTGACCTAAGTACCAGACTGGAAGGGTCAGATTAACTTCCATAACTTACACATATTTCAATGGCCAAGGAACTGCAAGTGGGGTTAAGCAGGAGATCATTGATTCCCTTACTTTTTCACTGCCACAGATAAGTTTGAATGCCCTCCCCCACCCTTGATTGTTCAATGTGTAAATACTGTTAAATTGACTGGTATTTCATTTTATCTTAAATGAAACACATATTGCATCAAACCAAACGTACAAAGAATTTAGACTTGTTTCACTGAACGTTATCGGCAAATACTTGAGAAAAATGTCCTACATAACAAGCTCAAATTTAGAAAATTTCAATATTTATCAAGGCAATGTTTTT
>NW_013844966.1:0-380 GCF_000517525.1 Limulus polyphemus
ACAGTTAATCTGTTGTGGTTATTTGTTAGGTTGTTTCCATATAAGTACAGTATCCAGGTAATGGTTACTCTGTTGTGGTTATTTATTAGGTTGTTTCGATACAAGTACGGTATCCAGGTAACAGTTTAATAATCTGTTGTGGTTATTTATTAGGTTGTTTCGATATAAGTACAGTATCCAGGTAACAGTTAATCTGTTGTGGTTATTTGTTAGGTTGTTTCCATATAAGTACAGTATCCAGGTAATGGTTACTCTGTTGTGGTTATTTATTAGGTTGTTTCGATATAAGTACAGTATCCAGGTAATGGTTACTCTGTTGTGGTTATTTATTAGGTTGTTTCAATACAAGTACAGTATCCAGGTAACAGTTAATCTATTGT
>NW_013844967.1:0-380 GCF_000517525.1 Limulus polyphemus
GGTAGTAAATTCTTGAGTAAGTGAATTAGACTACCATGAAGTTGTAGACGCTGTCCGCTAGAGTGGGTAGCACATTCTTGAGTCAGTGGATACGACTGTCGTGAAGTTGTAGACGCTGTCCGCTAGAGTGGGTAGTAAATTATTGAGTAAGTGAATTAGACTACCATGAAGTTGTAGACGCTGTCAGTTAGAATTGGTAGTAAATTCTTGAGTAAGTGAATTAGGCTACCATGAAGTTGTAGACGCTGTCCGCTAGAGTGGGTAGCACATTCTTGAGTCAGTGGATACGACTGTCGTGAAGTTGTAGACACTGTCAGTTAGAATGGGTAGTAATTGCTTGAAGCAGCTGGTAAGACTGTTGTGGTATCACATATATATAG
>NW_013844968.1:0-449 GCF_000517525.1 Limulus polyphemus
TGTGTACTGTCAATAAGAAGACACAAGATTTAACTATACTGTGTACTGTCAATAAGAAGACACAAGATTTAACGATACTGTGTACTGTCAATAAGAAGACACAAGATTTAACGATAATGTGTCCTGTCAATAAGAAGACAGAAGATTTAACGATACTGTGTACTGTCAATAAGAGGACACAAGATTTAACGATACTGTGTACTGTCAATAAGAAGACAGAAGATTTAACGATAATATGTACTGTCAATAAGAAGAGACAATATTCGACGATAATGTGTACTGTCAGTAAGAAAACACAAGATTTAACAATAATGTGTCCTGTCAATAAGAAGACAGACGATTTAACGATACTGTGTACTGTCAATAAGAAGACACAAGATTTAACGATACTGTGTACTGTCAATAAGAAGACACAAGAATTAACGATACTGTGTACTTTCAATAAGAAG
>NW_013844969.1:0-382 GCF_000517525.1 Limulus polyphemus
CCAAGTGGTTAGTTCCTAATTTACTCCTATAGAATACACCTAATATGGAACGAAATACAAACGTATATTCTTGGGTAGAACTTCGAGAGTATCGTAACAACGATAGGTTTTGTTGCTATAGCCTGCTCGTAATCGTCATATGATAAAAAAAGTATATACCGTATTTTTCGGAATATAAGACGCTCCCTTATTTTGAAAACAAAGTTTTGGGGGAAAAAAAGCTACAGTCTCATTTGAAAGATTTTTATTGAACAAAAATTCAATATGATACTTTAAAAATTAGTATATATTCTTCTAAGCACTAAAGAGCTCAAAACATCAAAATAAGAAAATACCGTAAATCAAAAAAAGGTTTACTGTTATTTAGTTTGGTTCAAAACCT
>NW_013844970.1:0-383 GCF_000517525.1 Limulus polyphemus
GTTTACATAACACGCATACACACGTATTCTCTTGTTTTCTCGTACACCCGTACACTTGTTCAGCATTTCTGTCCAATCCTTGTTCGTAATTGTTCACTAGGTCACTTCAGTTCACTAAGTCACAACACTTTACCCATACGTTGTTCGTTTCACTTCTCTGATCACAGTCTGTTATTTGCGTCTCTTCTCGAACTTTCTATACCTAATAATTTTGTCTACAATTTTGACTAATTTCGCTGTTAAAATTTACTACCCTTATCAATTGGTTATATCTAGATAATTTTGTAATCATCTAAATAATCAAGCTAATACCTGGTTAGATGGGGCCTACTCATTCAGTTCTACTATTTCAGTAGCTTCTGAATAATCAGACAATTCATGAT
>NW_013844971.1:0-380 GCF_000517525.1 Limulus polyphemus
GTCGAGTATGGCCCAGAGGTTTTCGATGGGATTCATGTCAGGAAATTGGCTCGGTCAGGGGCAACTTCTGGACTATCATTTTCTTCCTGCCACTTTTGGGTGTTTCTAGCAGTGTGACACGGTGCTCCATCTTCCTGGAACAACGTTGTGTTCTTGTCCACGAAACCCGAGGAATAAAGTAGCAAGAGCCATTCCTCCAATATGTCGACGTATTTCGCAAAATTTATGTTGCCAACGCACTCCACTAAGTTTGATCTTCCACCAACCCAAACAGCTCCCCAAACCATCACGCTGAAACCACCATGCTTCACAGTTGGCTGCAATCTGTTGAGTTTTTTTTTTTTTTTCTTCTTGGTGAGACATTCTCCACGACCCACTAT
>NW_013844972.1:0-381 GCF_000517525.1 Limulus polyphemus
TAACTCCTATTGTGTATGCTGTACAGGAACTGTAACTATACTATTGTATATTGTGTAAATACTGTAACTCCTATTGTGTATGCTGTACAGGAACTGTAATTCTACCTGTGTGTAAATATTGTAACTTCTATTGTGTATGCTGTACAGGAACTGTAACTTTACTATTGTATACTGTGTAAATACTGTAACTCCTATTGTGTATGCTGTACAGGAACTGTAACTCTGTATTTCTGTTTACTGTGTAAATATTGTAACTCCTATTGTGTATGCTGTACAGGTACTGTAACTATACTATTGTATACTGTGTAAATACTGTAACTCCTATTGTGTATGCTGTACAGGAACTGTAACTCTGTATACTGTGCAGAAACTGTAACTCTA
>NW_013844973.1:0-381 GCF_000517525.1 Limulus polyphemus
GACCAATCACACGGCTTTTTAACTATTTGTTTGTAAAATAGATGTATTTCGTAATTTTTTTTTAAAAATCATTATTAAATTAATTCAGTAAATCACCTTTGTATATTTCATATATATAGTTATTAAAAAAACTGCTAATAAAGCACAGAAAACTCGTGATTGTACTGAACTGTACTGAACACAAGTTATCACGACTTTACTATGAGGAAAACAAATAGCTAATCTTCTGGACATGTTTATTTTAAACAGTAATAAAGCAGTAATGTTACAAATTTTCTTTAGATTAAAGGACGTTATTCTAACCTATCAAGATGCAGGAATGATTTCATTAGATCTACTTGAATGTTCCGTGATTTGGTGTATAGATCCTAAGTTGATATA
>NW_013844974.1:0-379 GCF_000517525.1 Limulus polyphemus
GTGATGTGTCTTAGTGACAGTTATGGTCTAATCATGTGTAATGTGATGTGCCTTAGTGACAGTTTTGGTCTGATCATGTGTAATGCGATGTGTCTTAGTGACAGTTTTGGTCTAATCATGTGTAATACTATGTGTCTTAGTGACAGTTTTGGTCTAATCATGTGTAATACTATGTGTCTTAGTAACAGTTTTGGTCTGATCATGTGTAATGTGATGTGTCTTAGTGACAGTTTTGGTCTGATCATGTGTAATGTGATGTGTCTTAGTGACAGTTTTGGTCTAATCATGTGTAATGCGATGTGTCTTAGTGACAGTTTTGGTCTGATTATGTGTAATACTATGTGTCTTAGTGACAGTTTTGGTCTGATCATGTGTAATG
>NW_013844975.1:0-381 GCF_000517525.1 Limulus polyphemus
TAGAACTTGTAATATGTCTGAAGACTGAAAGGACTTTGCAAATCTTGTTTTAGTGAAATTTTGCAGTGCTAATTGACAGGAAGCTTATTTGAGAATCGACGTGAGATCGCTTGTGTGAAATTAAGTAGATTTTTTTTTTAATATGTGAGCTTCTGACACCTGTACATGACTCCCACATGCACAGTGAAGTAGAGGCGCTATTAATCAGTACATAATATGAAAGAGGCATTGACAAATCATAGTGGAAAAATCATTATTTCACCTGATATTGTCTACATTTCATTTTCTGTGATGTTGGCTGTACTGGATGGATTGACACGCAGATGACCGTATAATATTGTGATAGTTCAGGGACTGGTGTTTGGGGCCGTCTGTAAGGCA
>NW_013844976.1:0-578 GCF_000517525.1 Limulus polyphemus
TCACATCTTCAGATACTTGCTCACTGGAATGCTTACAGCTTTGTTAATGCATTTGTAGTAGTTAGAAGTGGATGAAAGAGCAATAAAACAATAAAATAAATCATATCTTCAGATACTTGCTCACTGGATGCTTACAGCTTTGTTATGCATTTGTAGTAGTTAGAAGTGGATGAAAGAGCAATAAAACAATAAAATAAATCACATCTTCAGATACTTGCTCACTGGATGCTTACAGCTTTGTTATGCATTTGTAGTAGTTAGAAGTGGATGAAAGAGCAATAAAACAATAAAATAAATCACATCTTCAGATACTTGCTCACTGGATGCTTACAGCTTTGTTATGCATTTGTAGTAGTTAGAAGTGGATGAAAGAGCAATAAAACAATAAAATAAATGTAACCTATTGAGTTTGTTTAGGATATATAATTGTAATTTTGTTTTACAATCTGCAGTCATTCTAGAAAGAAAAAAGAGGTATTCAGATTTCATTGTTTTTGTACGTAGTAGTTAAAACCTTTAATTGTTTATTCATAACTTTCAAATCATTAGCTATTTTTTTATGTTTATTATAAAATATA
>NW_013844977.1:0-381 GCF_000517525.1 Limulus polyphemus
CAACAGCTATAATGCTCGTCACTATTATGTAATCGTGAAGTATGATATCCAGTTTAGAGTGGATACACATAATTTAATGAACGTTGTTTTATTGCATATTTCAAGATCACAGAACACTATATAAACAAATGATATCAACATAATCACTAATACTAAAATTACTGTCAGAGGTAATATGCCTAATGATTATGACTAGTAAAAAAGTATTCAACATGTAAAAATACAAAGAAACTGCTAACATCCTTGCATCTGAAAATGATGTAAGCGGTAGATTTCGGCCAAACGATTGTCTTGGACCCGATGAATGCAGTTTGACTGAAAATGGAGATTTTATTAATTTCATTAAATTTTTATAAATTATCACTCTGTAGCTAAATTTTC
>NW_013844978.1:0-778 GCF_000517525.1 Limulus polyphemus
AGTGTAGCTTTGCGCGAAATTGAGAAATAAAAAAATAAATAAACATATTTATATATATTGGTATTATTTCCTATATATTGCTTTACATTATCATTTTCTCTAATTTCCGTCCCCTTTTGTTTTTACTTTATTTTTCTATCCTATGAACACTGTTTTAACACCTTTTTAACTACTATCACTCTTACCTCTTTCATGAAATGTACACATTTTTGTGTACTAATTAAACCTGACCCAACGTGTCCAATTATGATTGGCTAGTCTCCAAGGTCAATTCATCTGAAACATCCAGCTTACATGACGTCGCCATGTGTACATTATATATTACATTACACTCACTAATCACACCTGTACCTATATATTACATTACACTCACTAATCACATCTGTACCTATATATTACATTTTATATATTACATTACACTCACTAATGACATCTGTACCTATATATTACATTACACTCACTAATCACATTCTGTACCTACATATTACATTACATTCACTAAGCCTATCTGTATCTGTATATTACATTAAACTCACTAAGCCTATCTGTACCTATATATTACATTACCCTCACTAAGCCTATCTGTACCTACATATTACATTACACTCACTAAGCTTATCTGTATCTATGTATTACACTACACGCACTAAGCCTATCTGTACCTATATATTACATTACACTCACGAAGCCTATCTGTATCTATATATTACATTACACTCACTAAGCCTATCTGTACCTATATATTACATTACACTCACTTATCATCACCCTATATTCT
>NW_013844979.1:0-381 GCF_000517525.1 Limulus polyphemus
GGGCAAAGGCCATGTCATCACATTTGTTGACTCGCATTCAAAATTTGATTGAACTACTATTTTATAAATTTATGTCAAAAAGTTTGGTATCAACTGTAACTTATAATTCAAATGTTAATATTAGAGATTATTTCTTAATTTAAAAGTAAGTATTAAAAAAACACACCCAAACATCGATTTTTGTGTGTTACGTGGTATGTTGAATGCAGCACTGGTTCAAATTAGATGTTTGTGGTGTCAATTTTATTGAACTACTATTTTATAAATTTACGTCAAAAAAGTTTGGTATCAAACTGTAAATTATAATTCAAATGTTAATATTAGAGATTATTTCTTACTTTAAAAGTAAGTATTAAAAAAACACACCTAAACATTGATTTT
>NW_013844980.1:0-381 GCF_000517525.1 Limulus polyphemus
GTTTATTTAGATAATTATTTCATGCATAAACACAAATAAACTGACAACAACAACAACAAATAATAAGAATGTGGATTTCTCCAATTAGATTGAATCTTTGAATATCTTATGTTTGTATGTAATATGAACTAGTGTATGAGTGGTTTTAATATAATTAACATTTTTGTGACTTTTTTTTCGTTTTTCAGATATTGAGACTAGTTTTCAATCTTGTATGTTTCACGTGTTTTATTCAATAAATATATCATGAGTTGTAAGCATAAGAATTTATCATTTTAGCTAAATCAGCGAAGGGGTTATCTGAACAGTGCAGGAGTAATATTAAATCATGTTCAGGCTACCCCCGGGGGTAAGTATGAATACGATTTAAGTATTACCGGG
>NW_013844981.1:0-382 GCF_000517525.1 Limulus polyphemus
TTGTGTAGACTCGGAAACAAAGGACCAGAGATTATGGGAT
Organism: Limulus polyphemus; assembly: GCF_000517525.1. Taxonomy (NCBI): domain Eukaryota; kingdom Metazoa; phylum Arthropoda; class Merostomata; order Xiphosura; family Limulidae; genus Limulus; species Limulus polyphemus. The sequence goes on from NW_013844981.1 coordinate 41, forward strand.
TCATGGTAAGACGCAGTATAATAGTTATGGACATGTCGGACTGCAGAAGAATAGGGCACAACATGAAAGAAGTACATCATAATTATGTTCCATTATGGAGTGGAGTTGAAATACATCAAATAGCATCACATGGAGTCAGTTTTATTGTGCATCCACACTGATCTTATATCCCAAATATATATATATTGGAAAGGATCATACTGATCAGATTAAAAGAAGAGATAGAGATTAATTACTGTGTGCATCATGCAATGACAGCTGTATGGATGAGTTTTTCCAAATATTATTAGATACTATCAACAAGGTGTGTGTGACACCATGATCTTATTGTTATGGGAGATT
>NW_013844982.1:0-382 GCF_000517525.1 Limulus polyphemus
TGTCCAACAGAATGATTGTTCATTAGATATCAACAAATAACAAACCCTGTCTAACACAATGTGAATGCCCTCAAAGATACAAAACTGGAACCATCCACGCCCTCATCCACCGTACCTACAAAATATCCTCAGATTGGAATCTATTTCACAACAGAATTCGTACACTCCGACAAACATTCATCAATAATGGATATAGTAATACCACATTCGACAAGACACTTTAACGATACCTGGACAGCCGCCAAAAAAACATCACTACCGACAACTCCACTGACCAACTCAAAGTCTACTATAAAAACCAATTCTCCACTGCATACAAGACAGACGAACAGATTCTAAAGGATATCGTTTACAAAAATACTACACCAAAGAAACAGAACAC
>NW_013844983.1:0-1220 GCF_000517525.1 Limulus polyphemus
AGAGAAATAAACTATGCAACATCTGTTTTACAACATAAATGTCTGTAAAAAACTGTAAAGAAATAAACTATGTAATGTCTGTTTTACATTATGTCTGTCTATGTTATAAGTAACTGAAGAGAAATAAATTATGTAACATCTGTTTTACAACATTACCTGTCTGTAAATAACTGTAGAGAAATAAACTATGGAATATCTGTTTTACAACATAAATGTCTGTAAAAAACTGTAAAGAAATAAACTATCTAATGTCTGTTTTACATTATGTCTGTCTATGTTATAAGTAGCCGTAGAGAAAAACTATGTAATGTCTGTTTTACATCATGTCTATGTTATATGTAACTGTAGAGAAAACTATGTAATGTCTGTTTTACATTATGTCATAATGTAAAACACACATTACATAGTTTATTTCTCCACAGTTACTTATAACATAGACAGACATAATGTAAAACAGACAATAAAATAGTTTATTTCTCTACAGTTACTTATAACATAGACAGACATAATGTAAAACAGACATTACATAGTTTTCTCTACAGTTACTTATAACATAGACAGACATAATATAAAACAGATATTACATAGTTTATTTCTCTACAGTTACTTATAACATAGACAGTCTATGTTACAAGTAACTGTAGAGAAATAAACTATGTAATGTCTGTTTTACATTATGTCTGTCTATGTTATAAGTAACTGTAGAGAAATAAACTATGTAATATCTGTTTTACATTATGTCTGTCTATGTTATATTTCTCTACAGTTACTTCAGACAATAAAATAGTTTATTTCTCCACAGTTACTTATACCATAGACAGACATAATGTAAAACAGACATTACATAGTTTATTTTTCTACAGTTACTTATAACAGAAACATAATGTAAAACAGGCAATAATATAGTTTCTTTCTCCACAGTTACTTATACCATAGAAAGACATAATGTAAAACAGACATTACATAGTTTATTTTTCTACAGTTACTTATAACATAGACAGACATAATGTAAAACAGACATTACATAGTTTTTTTACATTATGTTTGTCTATGTTATAAGTAACTGTAGAGAAATAAACTATATTATTGTCTGTTTTACATTATGTCTGTCTATGTTATAAGTAACTGTAGAGAAATAAACTATTTTATTGTCTGTTTCAAATTATGTCTGTCTATGTTATAAGTAACTGTAGACATAAACTATGTAATGTCTGTTTTAC
>NW_013844984.1:0-427 GCF_000517525.1 Limulus polyphemus
TTAAATCTTGTGTCTTCTTATTGACAGTACACAGTATCGTTAAATATTGTTGCTTGTTATTGATAGCACACAGTATCGTTAAATCTTGTGTCTTCTTATTGACAGAACACAGTATTGTTAAATCTTGTATCTTCTTATTGATAGTACACAGTATTTTTAAATCTTGTGTCTTCTTATTGACAGACACAGTTTTGTTAAATCTTGTATCTTGTTATTGACAGTACATATTTTTAAATCTTGTGTCTTCTTATTGACAGTACACAGTATTGTTAAATCTTGTGTGTTCTTATTGATAATACACAGTATCGTTAAATCTTGTTGCTTGTTATTGATAGTACGCAGTATCGTTAAAACTTATGGCTTGTTATTGATAGCACACAGTATCGTTAAATCTTGTGTCTTCTTATTGACAGTACACAGTATTGTT
>NW_013844985.1:0-375 GCF_000517525.1 Limulus polyphemus
GTGACGGGGATTCGAACCCGCATATTGCGAGCCCAACGCCCTAACCACCTGGCCATGCCGGGCCCTAAAGGTACTGAGACAGGGACGTCAAAAACTTGGCTCCCACATTAGGTAAAATTCTTCAAAAATAAATTCCAGATAACTCATCTAGGAGACTGACAACTTTGGGTGAAAAAAATTAATTGACTTTTATCGGCTTTTACAAGTTTGGTGGCCAGATGGTTAGGGCACTCGACTCGCAATCTGCGGGTCGCGGGTTCGAATCCCATCACACCAAACATGCTCGCCCTTTCAGCCGTGGGGGCATTATAATGTGACGGTCAATCCCGCTATTCGTTGGTAAAAGAGTTGGCGGTGGGTGATGATGACTAGCTG
>NW_013844986.1:0-382 GCF_000517525.1 Limulus polyphemus
TAGTGTTGGTCTTGGTGTAGGTGGTGGTGGTTTTACTGTTGATCTTGGTGTAGGTGGTGGTGTTTTTAGTGTTGGTCTTGTTGTAGGTGGTGGTGGTTTTAGTGTTGGTCTTGGTGTAGGTGGTGGTGGTTTTACTGTTGATCTTGGTGTAGGTGGTGGTGTTTTTAGTGTTGGTCTTGGTGTAGGTGGTGGTGGTTTTACTGTTGATCTTGGTGTAGGTGGTGGTGGTTTTACTGTTGGTCTTGATGTAGGTGGTGGTGGTTTTAGTGTTGGTCTTGGTGTAGGTGGTGGTGGTTTTAGTGTTGGTCTTGGTGTAGGTGGTGGTGTTTTTAGTGTTGGTCTTGGTGTAGGTGGTGGTGTTTTAGTGTTGGTCTTGTTGTAG
>NW_013844987.1:0-699 GCF_000517525.1 Limulus polyphemus
TTAACTAATGACATCACATGCAACATTAACTAATGACATCACATGCAACATTAACTAATGACATCACAGGCAACATTAACTAATGACAACACAGGCAACATTAACTAATGACATCACAGGCAACATTAACTAATGACGACACAGGCAACATTAACTAATGACATCACAGGCAACATTAACTAATGACATCACAGGTAACATTAACTAATGACATCACATGCAACATTAACTAATGACATCACAGGCAACATTAACTAATGACAACACAGGCAACATTAACTAATGACATCACAGGCAACATTAACTAATGACATCACATGCAACATTAACTAATGACATCACAGGTAACATTAACTAGTGACAACACAGGCAACATTAACTAATGACATCACAGGCAACATTAACTAATGGCAACAGAGAAGACCAAATTATGGTTTGTTGTACTTATTTGAAACAAATTATCTTTTTACGTAAACTAACATACACATTATTTTTTAAATCAAAATAACCTAACCTCAACTGGAGACAGAATATTGCTTTTCTCCCCTCTATTCAAAGCAAAGTGATTTTTTATTTTTTTTGTGAGTTACAGACAGGTGGTTGGTTCCTAGTATTAATTTTAGAATACATTAACCGAACCTAAATACAAGAATAGTTTATGCAGGTTTTCACTCATACTTTTATTTAATATCTGACAAT
>NW_013844988.1:0-967 GCF_000517525.1 Limulus polyphemus
AAGAAGATGATATTTATAAATTTGGTAACTATAGTTACACTTAGGTGTTTATGGAGTAGTTGTACCAAGTAACGCTAAAAATGAGTATGGTGGTTATAAATTCAGTAACTATAGTTACACCTAGGTTTTTATCGAGTAGATGAACCAAGTAAGGCTAAAATGAGTATGGTGGTTATAAATTCTTTAACTAAAGTTACTCTTACGTGTTCGTGGAGGTGTTGTACCAAATAACGTTAAAGATGAGTATGGGGGTTACACATTCGTTAACTACAGTTACACCTACGTGTTCGTGGAGTTGTTGTACCAAATAACGCTAAAGATGAGTATGGGGTTACACATTCGGTAACTAGAGTTACACCTATTTCTTCATGGAGTAGTTGTATATAACCACCATACTTATCTTTAGCCTTACTTGGTCTACTTAAGGAATAGTTACACCTAAGTGTTCATGGAGTAGTTGTACCAAGTAAGGCTAAAGATGAGTATGGTGGTTATAAATTCGGTAACTAGAGTTACATCTAGGTATTCGTCGTTATTTGGTACAACATCTTCCTACTCATCTTTAGTAACCCCATACTCAATCTTTAGCCTTACTTGGTACAACTACTCCATGAACACATAGGTGTAACTCTAGTTACCGAATTTATAACCACCATACTCATCTTTAGCCTGATTTGGTACAACAACTCCACGAACACCTCGGTGTAACTCTAGTAACCGAATTTATAACCACCACAAATTCGGTAACTAGAGTTAAACCTAAGTGTTCCTGGAGTAGTTGAACAAAGTATGGCTAAAGAAGAGTATGGTGGTTATAAATTCTGTATCTAGAGTTACACCGAGGTGTTCGTGGAGTTGTTCTACCAAATCAGGCTAAAGATGAGTATGGTGGTTATAAATTCGGTAACTAGAGTTACACCTATGTGTTCATGGAGTAGTTGTACCAAGTAAGGCTAAAGATGAGTAT
>NW_013844989.1:0-570 GCF_000517525.1 Limulus polyphemus
CTTGGTTAAATCGGGTTATTGAACAGCAAGTGACAAGATATACAATCCAAAGTTAATTGAAGGACTTGGTTAAGTCGGGTTATTGAACAGCAAGTGACAAGATACACAATCCAAAGTTAATTAAAAACTTGGTTAAATCGGGTTATTGAACAGCAAGTGACTAGATATACAATCCAAAGTTAATTGAAGGACTTGGTTAAGTCGGGTTATTGAACAGCAAGTGACTAGATATACAATCCAAAGTTAATTGTTTTTCATGAACATGAAATATAGGTCCACAAAAGATTAGATTTTAGTAAAAATCCCGGAATCAGAATATGAACTATTTAACATAGTTTAGCCAACAGTTCAATAAACTCACAAAAAAAGAAACAAAAAAAAATCTATCAGCTATACGTAATGAAAATAAATGTAAAAAGTCATTTAAACACCACAACCCAACCTACCTCCCAATAATAATAATAATAATTGTCAATTAAATTGCGTCTTTCAGGGTTGAAAATAATAGACTTAAAAAAAAGACCCAAAACTCGAGCGCTTTCGAATAGTTGACTATTCTTCTTTGTACTC
>NW_013844990.1:0-380 GCF_000517525.1 Limulus polyphemus
AGCTTTGCTATTGATTTAGTCCTAGTTGTCAAGGGCACTTAGTGTTTTACTTGTTACTAACAATACTATTGATTAAGTTCTAGTTTTCAAGGTCACTTAGTGTTTTACTTGTTATTAACTGTACTATTGATCTAGTCCAAGTTTTCAAGAACACTTAGTGTTTCATTTGTTACTAACTTTGATATTGAATTAGTCCTATTGTTCAAGGGCACTTAGTGTTTTACTTGTTACTAACAATACTATTGATTTAGTCCTAGTTTTAAAGGGCACTTAGTGTTTTTTTTGTCACTAACTGTACTATTGATTTAATCCTAGTTTTGAAGGGCACTTAGTGTTTTATTTGTTACTAGCTTTGCTATTGATTTAGTCTTAGTTTTCAA
>NW_013844991.1:0-382 GCF_000517525.1 Limulus polyphemus
ACGTAGACACGATGTGTGCTTTCCATTTTACACTTAGCTGTTGGGACTTTCACAATCCAGATTGGTGGGCGTTCCTTAACACCAACCATTATTGGTTTCTCCGAGACTGACTTATTGGTAGTATTCTTCTTACACATATTTCCTTGCTCTCCACAGTTCCAACAACCTTTCTGGGTAGCAGCCTTAACTGTTTTAGCATCTTCCCTGTGTTGAAGTTTCCGGCATTGAGCTCTCTTGTGCCCAGGTTTGTTACAGTGCCAGCAAAGTCCCTCAAACTTCTCTGAAAGCTGCCCTTTTCTGGCCTTGAACCCTGATGACTGTACCAACCTTGGTACTTCTGTACTGGACCTAACGTAAGATTCGTATTCAAGAGCTCTGGCCA
>NW_013844992.1:0-382 GCF_000517525.1 Limulus polyphemus
ATTGATAAACTCGATATTTTTTGAGACAAAATAAAATCCGTACAAAACCTAAAAGAAAATACAACGATAACTTAGCTAAGAATCATAACTAACTCGAAAATTACACTTTTAAAAAGTTTCTTCTGTAGAGAGAGTAGAGAAACTGAACTATACATAGTTATTTTATTGTTTGATTTTCCCATATTATGATTCAAGATATAAAACTTTAAGGTCTTATCGCTGTGTACAAAAGAACATTTGTATTTTTTCGATTAGTTTGGAGCAGAGCATAATTAAAGACCTGCAGTTTAAGGTTCTTTGCGAAATGAAATATGAAAGAAACCACTCATGTTAATAAATTATAAGACCTATCAAACTGTCCAGCTAAAAAAACAGCATCCAT
>NW_013844993.1:0-382 GCF_000517525.1 Limulus polyphemus
TGAATATTCTGTTCTACGACTCAGGAGAGACCAGAATATAACTTATAGTTTGCTTGGTGTTTTTATCGAATATCGAAGAATCCAGTAATTGTACCCCACTTCTCAGATCTCGTCATATTTCCCATCATCTTGTCACACTCGCTGTGCTAAAACTTGCTGAAGACCGGCAACTATCTCTTTGTGACCACGTCTTCGGATTTCCTGGGTTACTTCATAAAATCTTTCCATGGGAATGGTTTCAAGTCACTAAGCTTGATCCTCTAGTTTAAGGAATAACTATTGAACATTTTCTAATGAAAACTTCGGGCATGGAATGTCGAATAAAAGGCAATGCTTCAAAACATTTTGAAAAACAAACTGATAACAAAGAACGACAAAAAAG
>NW_013844994.1:0-380 GCF_000517525.1 Limulus polyphemus
ATCAGGTGTTCAAAGCAAACATTTAATAACCCCGTTATTAAATTCTCAAGTAAACAAAATATAGGATACAAGATATACTAAGATACAAGGTATTCTAAGATACACTAGGATACAAAGTATACTAAAATACAAGATATACTAAGATACACTAGGATACAAGATATACTAAGATACAAAGCATACTAAGATACAAGATATCGTAGGATACAAGGTATACTAAGATACAAAGCATACTAAGATACAAGATATCGTAGGATACAAGGTATACTAATATACTAAGATACACTAGGATACAAGGTATACTAAGATACAAGATATACTAAGATACAAGATATACTAAGATACACTAGGATATAAGATGTACTAAGATACAAGATATA
>NW_013844995.1:0-380 GCF_000517525.1 Limulus polyphemus
GTGTAGCTCTAGTTACAGTATTTATAACCACCATACTTATCTTTAGCGTTATTTGGTATAGCAACTCCACGAACACCTAGGTGTAACTCTAGTTACCGAATTTATAACCACCATACTCATTGTTAGCGTTATTTGGTACAACAACTCCACGAACACTTAGGTGTAACTCTAGTTACCGAATTTGTAACCACCATTCTCATCTGTAGCGTTATTTGGTACAACAACTCCACGAATACCTAGGTGTAACTCTAGTTACCGAATTTATAACCACCATACTCATCTTTAGCTTTACCTGGCACAACTACTCCATGAACATCTAGGTGTAACTATAGTTACCGAATTTATAACCACCATACTCATCTTTAGCCTTAACTTGGTAC
>NW_013844996.1:0-383 GCF_000517525.1 Limulus polyphemus
TCTATGTTTACTTTATATGTACTCTATGTTTACTCTATGTCTACTCTATGTTTACTCTATATGTACTCTATGTTTACTCTATGTCTACTCTATGTTTACTCTATGTCTACTCTATGTTTACTCTATGTTTACTCTATATGTACTCTATGTTTACTCTATATGTACTCTATGTTTACTCTATATGTACTCTATGTTTACTCAATGTCTACTCTATGTTTACTCTATGTCTACTCTATGTTTACTCTATATGTACTCTATGTTTACTCTATGTTTACTCTATATGTACTCTATGTTTACTCTATGTCTGCTCTATGTTTACTCTATGTCTACTCTATGTTTACTCTATATGTACTCTATGTTTACTCTATGTCTACTCTATGTTT
>NW_013844997.1:0-380 GCF_000517525.1 Limulus polyphemus
TTTTAGTGTTATAAGTCTCAGCCACTAGGAAGTGCACGAAAAAAGTAAAAAAAACAACAAGTTTTAGTGTTCTAACATTGTTACTGAGCTAAGAGTAGTTGCCGATATCAAACGTATTTATGTTTCTATGCAAATATCAGGTATCTATCCGTAAAATGTAAATAATAGCTGAGCTCAAAGATGTCACATGGTTTCCTTTCTGTGCAGAGAACCATCAACGAAATGAAAGTGCTATCGAATTGATTTGTATATTTATGGTTGAACTGTAAAGCAGGTGACCTGTTAATTAGTCATGTATGGTTAGTTCAACCTCCATAGCTTCAATCAGATTGATTTGTATATTTGTGGTTGAGCTATAAAGCAGGTGACCTGTTAATTAG
>NW_013844998.1:0-382 GCF_000517525.1 Limulus polyphemus
TAATTGACTGATTTGATTTACTTAACCTGAAAGTAGTTGTATTATCTATACAAAACCAACTTTAAATGTTATTTTCTAATCCCAAAACATTTCAATGGTTTTCAATACTCATACCAACGAAAGACAGCAAGGTGTATGCTAAATGCATATCACATTATTTTACGTTGGTAAGGACAAGCTGAAAAGGTGTTATAAAGAGAACCTGTTCCTTACATAAATACGTATGAAAATTCTGTTGTGAGTGTAAACATAATTTACAAAATAACCTAAAATAGAAGTCCATGCCACATGGGTAAGTTTAACGGTTAATCAACTTGGTACAGACGTGTTTAAAGTTCATGTATTTTAAGTTTTAAAATTAGTTCTATAACCTCAAAGATTT
>NW_013844999.1:0-382 GCF_000517525.1 Limulus polyphemus
AGTTGCTCTCATCACATTTTGTTCTATCACACAATTATTCCAGTATTACAGCTCACACGTAACAAATGTGATTAAGGATATCTTAATGGTACACAGACCGACAGAACACTCCAAATCATGGTTGGCATGTGTGAAGTCCAGATATTACCATCACCGAAGCTGTACGGGCTATTGTTAAAATTGAGAAGGTCAAAAAATGGCTAAACTTGGCTGAATTGTTGGATACTTGACATATGAAGCAGAGACCATTTATAGCTAAGCCTAATATATCTTGTAAGCTGTTAGTGTGAGTTTTGGGGTGTTGTCCTTGATGATAATATATTTAATCTTTACGAATGTCTCCAAAATCTTACTGTTTCTTTCTGTACAGTTAACAGTGACG
>NW_013845000.1:0-383 GCF_000517525.1 Limulus polyphemus
ATGTATCAAAACTTTGTTTTAAACAAGGTGTAAAGTCTTCACCTCATTATGATCAAGATGTATTTGATTAAGTTTTTACCAGTCCCCTATGTATGTCTCATTCTAGTTAAAGATAAATAGATGGCGATTTCTCTCCGTTAAAAATTTATTATTTGTGTTGATGATAGAAGGAAGTCGTAGCATTTTTTTATCTGGGTTTCGTTTTCTATGTGAGATTAGTGTGGCTCAGTAGTCATAGTAACGGACTACGTATCAACGGGTCCAGCAATCACGTTCTATTACAGCAAAAAAAAAAAAAATCCCACGTGGCTCAGCGGTATGTCTGCGGACTTGCAATGCTAAAAACCGGGTTTCTATACCCCTGGTGGGCAGAGCACAGATAA
>NW_013845001.1:0-382 GCF_000517525.1 Limulus polyphemus
AGGTATATATATTAAATCAGAGCAGGAGAAAGACCAAGATTTGAAGCCAATAATTGATTTTCTAAAAGCTAGTGTTTTGGGTTCTGCTTGGGAGAAGGTGTTTAGTGTAAGCCCTATGACAAAGAACTATTGGGCACAATGGGACCAGTTGAAACTTGAAGATGGTATTCTTCTCCGGAGATGGGAAACTGCAGATGGAAAAGTGACAACCTGGCAAACAGTTATATCGAGGAAGTTACGGGAAGTTGTGCTGCGCCAATCCCATGATAGTTTAACAGGAGGACATATCGGAGTTAAAAAGACATGAATCCCCTATGGCAGAGATTTTACTGGATAGGTATTAGGCAAGATGTGGAAGAATGGTAAAGGACATGCAGTACAT
>NW_013845002.1:0-382 GCF_000517525.1 Limulus polyphemus
ATGAGACTAGCTGCAAGTCTTAGCCTTAACTTTGAAAACCTGTTTAGTACATGAGACTGGCTGCGAGTCTTAGCCTTAACTTTGGAAACCTGTTTACGACATGAGACTGGCTGCGAGTCTTAGCCTTAACTTTGGAAACCTGTTTACGACATGAGACTGGCTGCGAGTCTTAGCCTTAACTTTGGAAATCTGTTTACTACATGAGACTGGCTGCGAGTCTTAGCCTTGACTTTGAAAACCTGTTTACTACATGAGACTGGCGGCAAGTCTTAGCTTTAGCTTTGGAAACCCGTTTACGACATGAGACTGGCGGCAAGTCTTAGCCTTAACTTTGGAAACCCGTTTACTACACGAGACTGGCTGCGAGTCTTAGCCTTAAATT
>NW_013845003.1:0-382 GCF_000517525.1 Limulus polyphemus
AACTAGAGTTACAACTAGGTATTTATGGAGTAGTTGTCCCAAGTAAGGCTAAAATGAGTAAGGTGGTTATAAATTCTGTAACTATAGTTACACCTAGGTGTTCATGGAGTAGTTGTACCAAGTAAGGCTAAAGATGAGTATGATGGTTATAAATTCGTTAACTATAGTTACATGTAGGTTTTTATGGAGTAGTTGTACCAAGTAAGGCTAAAAATGAGTATGGTGGTTATATATTCGGTGACAATATTTACACCTATGTGTTCATGGAGTAGTTGTACCAAGTAAGGCTAAAATGAGTATGGTGGTTATATATTCTGTAACTAGAGTTACCCCTAGGTGTTCATGGAGTAGTTGTACCAAGAAAGGCTAAAGGTTATTATAG
>NW_013845004.1:0-382 GCF_000517525.1 Limulus polyphemus
TCCTTTAACCAATCATTTCATTATATGGAAGAACATGACGGCTAACTAACTGGTGCTACAGATAGATATATAATTATATAACAGTCAACCATCTTTAACCAAATAATTGATTATATGGAAAAACATGACGGCTAACTAACTGATGTTACAGATAGAAGAATAATTATATAACAGTCAACCATCTTTAACCAATCATTTTATTATATGGAAGTACATGAGGACTAACTAACTGATGTTACAGATAGACACATAATTATATAACAGTCAACCATCTTTAACCAATCATTTCATTATATGGAAGTACATGACGGATAAATAACTGATGTAACAGATAGATACATAATTATATAACAGCCATCAATCTTTAACCAATCATTTCATT
>NW_013845005.1:0-382 GCF_000517525.1 Limulus polyphemus
CTACTCCAAATTATCTTCTCTGACATACGGGGTATTGCAGTTGACTTAAGTGCTGTGACATGCAAATCAACAGATGCAACAACACTTACTGGAATTTGGCCTTTGTTGTTTCCAATCATCATTTTATCGAAGTTAACTACACACTTCCTCGGTAGTAAATAGTCCAATCCTAATATGCATTCGTCTTCAATGTCAGCCAAGTATACTTTCTGTCTGTTCTTCATGCCCATGAGCTCAATAGTTACCCACACTGGTTCCCACCACCTTGCAGAATGTCCTGTCACACCACTGAGCTTCTGTACAGCTTCTGGTACTCCTTTGTTATCCAGCACCTTGATGCTCACAAGGGTTTGCTGAGACGCAGAATCTATGACAAAGTTGC
>NW_013845006.1:0-381 GCF_000517525.1 Limulus polyphemus
ATAAGTAACGACTATCAATTTTAGAATTTAAATACATTGTTAGTTTGTTGATTTAAGTTCTAAAACCTTCGTTACCGTTAAAACTTGTGTACTTGAGAATGAACACACCAGTCATTGAAACGATGTATCTAATCTATAAAGTATTCTTCCTTACTGTAAAAGCAGTACATTTTAATACAATAATTTATTTAATAGATTTCGTAATCTATTGTTCTGGAGTCGAGAATTTTAAAGTTTTTTTAGGGGTATTGAGTGGTTGTTATTCTCACTACGTAAAGGATACAAGACTCTGATGAATTAGTCAGTTTGTATCCGCTTATATATGAAATTCCCACATGCTCGTTTGCGAGTATTTCTAGGGTGACGTGTAGATTTACCTAC
>NW_013845007.1:0-382 GCF_000517525.1 Limulus polyphemus
ATTTCTGTCAACGTCAAATTCTCACAAAAACCCGGCCCTAAATTAAAATCGTTACTAAACAAAAATTATTTAGAATCGCACAATACCAACATCAAAATAACATGCAATAAATGCCCAAAATTCTACATCAGAGAAACGGGAAGAAAATTGGAAACCAGATTGACAGAACACAATAAAAAACCGTCCCATGTTTTTCACCATTGCAACTCAAAAAACAATAGTATATCTATTAAAAATACAGCCATTTTAAACAAAGAACCGAACATAAACAAACGAAAAATCAAGGAATCCATCTTAATTGAACAAAACAACCCTACTCTAAACCAACACCCTGGGATACCTCTTCTATTCTAAGTTTTGCAAAAGTATCCGGTCATGTGAT
>NW_013845008.1:0-382 GCF_000517525.1 Limulus polyphemus
CACACTAATAATAGATACTCTCTTTTGGCGCGGCGCGTTGGATGTATTTATAGGCGTGTGGAGGCTTTCTAGGAAATTTAGTTTTACGTAACGATACTGAGCTACATTTAAGCATTTAGGTACACACATATATTGTTGATTCCTACTCTCTAGAACCTTCTACAACTTTGGGGAATAGGTGGGAGTTTCGCAATACATATTTAACACAATAAGCTATGTATGTTTTTAAATATAAACTTAATCTAAACAAACGTCGATAATAAAATAAATATATAATAACAATTCGTTACAATATGTATGCTAGTGGTATATATATATATATATACAGGAACATCGAGAGCCAGCAACCGGGGCAAACATCCTCACCGGGTCCCTTTTCTCT
>NW_013845009.1:0-384 GCF_000517525.1 Limulus polyphemus
GTACTATCTATAAAAAAGACACAAGATTTAACAATACTGTGTACTGTCAATAAGAAGACACAAGATTTAACGATACTGTGTACTGTCAATAAGAAGAAACAAGATTTAACGATACTGTGTACTGTCAATAAGAAGACACAAGATTTAACGATACTGTGTACTGTCATTAAGAAGACTCAAGATTTAACAATACTGTGTACTATCAATAAGAAGACACAAGATTTAACTATACTGTGTACTGTCAATAAGAAAACACAAGATTTAACGATACTGTGTACTGTCAACAAGAAGACACAATATTTAACGATACTGTGTACTCTCAATAAGATGACACACGATTTAGCAATACTGTGTACTATCTAATAAAAAGACACAAGATTTAAC
>NW_013845010.1:0-380 GCF_000517525.1 Limulus polyphemus
CTTACTTGCTCAATCAGTATCATAAAATAGTGTTTTACTTGCTCAATCAGTATCATAAAATAGTGTCTTACTTGCTCAATCCTGAGCACTAAATAGACGGATTTTGTTTTTATAAATGGATCTTCACTCTTGGAGCCTGTGACAGTGTTTTGTGTTCTTTAAACAAATTTGAGTACTTTTCTCTTTGTGTTTGTCCAACTACAGATATACTGTATAGTTTTAAAGGATTCCCTAAGTTTCTATCCTCACAAAAAATTAATGTGATTTACCCTATCATTTAAAATATATATATTAGTACTAGCTGATAAAAAAAAAAGGGCCATGAGAAATGCATGAATTAACTTTACCTTAACAATTTTATTTTAAACAGCGTGCGTTAT
>NW_013845011.1:0-382 GCF_000517525.1 Limulus polyphemus
AAGGAAACTCTGTATATCAATCTTGTTGGCAAATGTCATAAACTGACTATATATCGAATTTTACTTAACTGCTAAATCCAAAGTACAAGTTAACTACTAAATTTAAATTTATTAGTTAACTCAATTTCAGACCATTTGAAATTGTAATACGTAACACTAGTTTCTCTGATATCAGACTTCTGACAGTTTGTTCCGTTTACTGTGTTTTTTCAATAATTGCTGTACGCAATATTGTGTTCTTTTATTATTATCGGCTATGCATTTTGCACCAAAATCTAGACAGATATAGTATATAAAACGCTGCAAATATCCGTGACTGATTTGAAAGCTGATTACGTGACTATAAATACATAACATACGCGATATATACACCTGGAAAAAA
>NW_013845012.1:0-382 GCF_000517525.1 Limulus polyphemus
GAAAGTGTGTACCATGTGATCTGATTCCTCATTCTAAGTGATTAATGGAGTTTATTTGAAAGTGTGTACCATGTGATCTGATTCCTCATTCTAAGTGATTAATGGAGTTTATTTGAAAGTGTGTACCATGTGATTTGATTCCTCATTCTAAGTGATTAGTGGAGTTTTTTAAAAATGTGTACCATATGATCTGATTCCTCATTCTAAGTGATTAATGGAGTTTATTTGAAAGTGTGTACCATGTGATTTGATTCCTCATTCTAAGTGATTAATGGAGTTTATTTGAAAGTGTGTACCATGTGATTTGATTCCTCATTCTAAGTGATTAATGGAGTTTATTTGAAAGTGTGTACCATGTGATTTGATTCCTCATTCTAAGTGA
>NW_013845013.1:0-382 GCF_000517525.1 Limulus polyphemus
GGCTAAACAGCTTATTTACCTGAGAAGACTATAAACTGGCTAAACAGTTTATTCACTGGAGAAGACTATAAACCGCCTACATTGTTTATTCACATGAGAAGACTATAAACTGCCTAAACAGCTTATTTACCTGAGAAGACTATAAACTGGCTAAACAGTTTATTCACATTAGAAGACTATAAACCGCCTAAACAGCTTATTCACCTGAGAAGACTGTAAACTGGCTAAACAGTTTATTCACATGAGAAGACTATAAACTGGCTAAACAGTTTATTCACATGAGAAGACTATGAACTGGCTAAACAGTTTATTCTCATGAGAAGACTATAAACCGCCTAAACAGCTTATTCACCTGAGAAGACTATAAACTGCCTAAACAGCT
>NW_013845014.1:0-382 GCF_000517525.1 Limulus polyphemus
TCTATTTAAAGTAGAATACTTTACCGGACTTAAATAGGTGTGGTCTATTTAAAGTAGAGTACTTTACCGGACTTAAATAGGTCTGGTCTATTTAAAGGAGAATACTTTACCGAACTTAAATAGGTCTGGTCTATTTAAAGTAGAATACTTTACCGGACTTAAATAGGTTTGGTCTATTTAAAGTAGAATACTCTACCGGACTTAAATAGGTCTGGTCTATTTAAAGTAGAATACTTTACCGAACTTAAGTAGGTTTGGTCTATTTAAAGTAGAATACTTTACCTGACTTAAATAGGTTTAGTCTATTTAAAGTAGAATACTCTACCGGACTTAAATAGGTCTGGTCTATTTAAAGTAGAATACTTTACCGAACTTAAGTAGG
>NW_013845015.1:0-382 GCF_000517525.1 Limulus polyphemus
ACAACAAAGTCAAGGTTTAAAGGTGGACTCTAAGAAAACGTGATTCAACATGTTCTGTGTATTAAAGGGGGCAAACTGAGTTTCACAGTATGTAACATGATCGTTTATGGTGACGTCTTGATTATTACATTAAAATTTTATGTTGGCATTATAATTGTTACAATACGTTGCATGATAATTTATGGCGATATTTTCCTTGTTACAGTATGTAGCATGACAATATATGGTAACGTTGTCGTTGTTACACATCAGAAACAATTATATGTAAAGGCACAAACACACAATAAAACGTTTTTCGAGCAATTATTTCTTTATATTAGGTCATCAAGAAATTAATTTCGAGTTTTGGAACATTTTCATTAACCACCCCCAAAAAACGTAC
>NW_013845016.1:0-382 GCF_000517525.1 Limulus polyphemus
GTGACTTCTAACGGGACTGAATATGTCTGCATTAGGGTTTAGCTGCGGGGTCTGGAAGGGGCTTGTCATTGTCTGAGGCTGGTTAAGTCGATGGTTAATGTATCCTCCTTGTGTAAAAGACAATAAATCGTCCTTTAACGTATCTAATTCGCTTTTAAATTTACTAATGTTTTTCATTTGTACTTCTTGCCATTGTTGTTGATTTTCCTGTAGTTGCTGCTGACTTTCCTGCAACTGTTCGATACTTTCTTCCTGTTTCCTTTCTTCTTTTAGTTACCACTGCTGTAGTCTCTCTTCTTGTTTATTTTTTTCTCCTCCAATAGCTGTTGTAATCTCTCTTCTTGTTTATTTTGCTGTTTAAGGTGCCACTGTTGCAAGTTTT
>NW_013845017.1:0-381 GCF_000517525.1 Limulus polyphemus
ATATGTTATAGCTGAAATATATACTTTTTCACTCTTCTATAAGTTGTATAGAATATATCCTTATTCAAGTGTGTCAAATAATTTTTCTAAATTTCCATAACCTTTCTGAATGTAGTTAATTAGTCCCATCCATAATTATCAAATGTTGCAGGGTTGAAAACAAATACTAAACCTTTTACATGGATAAAGGTTATATGCTTTAACTTTTCTAAGTCTCAAGCTAGCATGTATTGATTTCTGTGTGGAAGGTGGCCTATTTAAACAGGTGATACAGAAACTTGCAACTGACTTGAAATAATTATAATTGTATTTAGGCTAGTGGTTGAAGTATGTAATCTAAGATTATGAGGTACCACACTCTGGCCTGTCTGACTATATAAC
>NW_013845018.1:0-378 GCF_000517525.1 Limulus polyphemus
GGTTAGACTCAGTTAGATAGTAATAACGGTCTAGAGATCGTTCTGTGGGATATGATAAATCAGACAACCTCAAACAGTGTATGAAAAAAATCATAAACATTATATCCTGAATTTTATTCTTGTTTTCTTTTTTTTTTGCTTTAGAGCCAAGCAACGTATTGCTGTTTTCTGTGTCTATCGCGAGGACTCGAACTCCGGATTACAGCATTGTAAGCCTCTAAACTTACCGCTGACCCACAGGGGGACAATTTTATTCTTACTCTTTCTTTTGTTTATCTGTATAATTAGGCCCGGCATGGCCAGGTGGTTAGGGCGCTCGACTCACAATCTGAGGGTCGTGGGTTCGAATCCCCATCACACCAAACATGCTCGCCCTTT
>NW_013845019.1:0-382 GCF_000517525.1 Limulus polyphemus
ATACGTTTATCGTGCTTATATAATGTGTATCTGGGAGGAAATAGAAACACTACATTTCACCTGAACTCTGCATTATATACGTTTATCGTGCTTATATAACGTGTATCTGGGAGGAAATAGAAACACTACATTTCACCTGAACTCTGCATTATGTACGTTTATCGTGCTTATATAACGTGTATCTGGGAGGAAATAGAAACACTACATTTCACCTAAACTCTGCATTATATACGTTTATCGTGCTTATATAATGTGTATCTGGGAGGAAATTGTTTGTTTTTAATTTTGTTTTTAATTATGCACAAAGCTACACAAGGGCTATCTGTGCTCTGCCCACCACGGGTATCGAAACCCGGTTTCTAGCGTTGTAAGTCTGCAGACA
>NW_013845020.1:0-382 GCF_000517525.1 Limulus polyphemus
GGACCATCGTGTTCATAAAGGACCATCATGTTCATAAAGGACCATCATGTTCATAAAGGACCATCATGTTAATAAAGGACCATCATGTTCATAAAGGACCATCATGTTCATAAAGGACCATCATGTTAATAAAGGACCATCGTGTTCATAAAGGACCATCATATTAATAAAGGACCATCATGTTCATAAAGGACCATCATGTTCATAAAGGACCATCATGTTCATAAAGGACCATCATGTTCATAAAGTACCATCATGTTCATAAAGGACCACCGTGTTCATAAAGTACCATCATGTTCATAAAGGACCATCATATTAATAAAGGACCATCGTGTTCATAAAGGACCATCATATTAATAAAGGACCATCATGTTCATAAAGG
>NW_013845021.1:0-381 GCF_000517525.1 Limulus polyphemus
CTCCTCTTTATATATATTACTGTTTCGAGTTGCTGTGTGGTGAGCTCCTCTTTATATATATTACTGTTTCGAGTTGCTGTGTTTTTTTATCATTTCATAGAAGTGGACCAATGATAAATGTTTGTGCACGAGCTTTGTGATTTTTGCTATGATATTATAAAAAGTAAGTCACGTCTAAACCTATATTAATTAGGTGCTCTTTAGATCAGTTTAAACATAGGTGGCTGTTGTTTTTTTTATATATTATTTTGTAATGTTTCTTCAATGTCTCAGGGCCCGGCGTGGTTAGGGGCACTCGACTCGCAATCTGAGGGTCGCGGGTTCGAACTCCCCGCCCACCAACATGCTCGCCCCTTTCAGCCGTGACGGTCAATCCCACTA
>NW_013845022.1:0-382 GCF_000517525.1 Limulus polyphemus
TATTATAGAGGGCAGTTCAACATACCGATAAATATTATAGAGGGCAGTTCAACATACCGATAAATATTATAGAGGGCAGATTACATACCAATGAAAGTTACAGAGAACAGATCCACCATACTAATGACTGTTACAGAGGACAGATTGAACATACTAATGAAACACTGCACAGATTGAACACACTAATGAAAGTTACAGAGGACAGAAAATGAGAGTAATTTCTGATGTCATATGTTATTTAGAATATGTGTAAAAAGTTCTTATTTTCTATAGGCTAGAGTTCTTCTAGAATATGAAAAATAAATGCATAAAAAAATATAATATACAATAACTGATTCGATGACGAGGAACCCACTTTGAGACTAATAATGGTTGGAGACGG
>NW_013845023.1:0-380 GCF_000517525.1 Limulus polyphemus
CCATCATCAACTCTTTCAGCCGGCTTGACTTCAGCTTGATGGCACCTGGTTAGTTCAACCTCTCTTTTGAGCAATGTCTGCAGTCATTTTTGCAGGGTCTTCAGCTCAGTCCGTCGGTATTACCATGAGATTTCCCTTCTCTATATTCAATATTATAATTATACTGGTCTATCTTTCCAATCCAACATGCCAGTTGTCCCTCTGGGTTGTTTAATGATCATAACCAGTGTAACGCAGCATGGTCTGTTCTGATGGTAAACCTTGCACCGTAGAAGTAGGAATGGAAATATGTCAGACTCTTTACTATAGCAAGGAGTTCCCTACGTGTTACACAGTAGTTCCTCTCTGGTTTACTCAAAACTCTACTGAAGTAGGCCATC
>NW_013845024.1:0-868 GCF_000517525.1 Limulus polyphemus
TTTAGTCTTTAAATGTGAACATTGTATTTCTTCAATCAGTATCTCAAAGTCATGCCTAACACATGGCACATTTAATTCAAGATCATCTGTGAATAAGTTAAGAGTTGCTTCATTTTGCTGAATGAAGTCTAATCTAATAAGACAAGATATAGCCAAATCTTTTGTGACAACAAAACATTGGTCCACAGTGCTATTTGTTACTAATATTTCTATTAGGTCCTCGAGAAATTAATGTTGTGTTTTGGAACACTTTCATTAACCACCCCCAAAAACGTACATCACATATAATAGTTAAATGAACCATCTAAACATCACTTTAGTGTAGCCTATATAATGTATAAAGTTTAGTATACTCTAATCGCTTATAGTGAATGCACACAATGAGACACACATTTGGCATGTAATGCTGTTTGAATACAAGAAGGAAGACAATGCTTCTGTAGCCACAAAGAAAATCAAAGAAGTTTATGGAAATGTTTTGAACGTTTGTTAGTGTCAACGATGGTTCAACAAATTTCGTTCAGATGACTTTAGCTTTAAAAACTGTAATGGCAGTGGCCGACATGTTGTAATTGATATTGATGCTCTGAAGATGCTTATTGAGTCTAACCCAAGGCAACACACTCGTGAAATTGCATGTCTCTCATGAAACAATATGTAAATATCTAAGGTATATGGGAAAACTCCATAAAGAAGATATTTGGGTGCCTCACGAACTCTCTGAGGATAATTGTTTCCAACTTGTGAATGTCCCTTCGTCTCTTCTGACACATAATGCGTGTCAACCATTTTTGGATAGAATTGTCACCAATGATGAAAATTGGATTCTCTATGCAAATATTAAATGCCAAAATCAATGGCTCAGTCC
>NW_013845025.1:0-383 GCF_000517525.1 Limulus polyphemus
CGTCAAGAAATTAATGTTGCTTTTTTTCAGATGAAAAACCCGACCAACTTATATATCAAAACAAAAACTTTTATTAAATGAAATAGTCTCCATTTTTATCAATGATGCTTTTCCATCTTACAATCAGGTTGTTAATGTCCTGATTAAAGAAATCACTTGGCTTTGAAGCAAAAAACATGTCGATCTCCTCTTTAACACCTTCCACATATGCATACATTTTCCCATTAAGATGGTGTTGCAGTGAACAAAAAAGATGGTAATTTGATGGTGCCATATCTGGAGAATATGGTGGTGGTGGGGGAGAACTTCTCAACTCTATAATCTTATGTTGCGTCAAACGTGCCACATGTGGACGTGCACTGTCGTGGAGAAGAAGAACACCT
>NW_013845026.1:0-383 GCF_000517525.1 Limulus polyphemus
ATACAACCATTAAGAAAGGACATACACTTCCAGAATATTTGATTGACCTCTATAAGAAGAGCATAGTTTATTTTTCATCATCACAGGCTCATCAGGTAAAAGAACTTTTGGCAAATTATGCTGACGTCTTTTCGAAAGGAGATCATTACCTCGGCTGCACAAACTTGGTAGAGCACAGAATAAACACAGGCATCACCGTCAAATAAAGATCCCTCCAAGGAGAATAGCTCCAACAAAGCGACAAGAGATAGAGAAGGTCATGGATGGTCTAATTAAGGAAGGGATAGTTGGAAAATCAGTATTAGTTGTATTAGTACAGAAGAAGGATGGGACCCAACGTTGACTGTGTGGACTTCAGGGCTCTTAACAGCATAACCAAAAAA
>NW_013845027.1:0-382 GCF_000517525.1 Limulus polyphemus
AGAGAAGATAATTTGGGGTAGGATAAAAGAACATCCCCAAGGAAGCCCAATGCTTGTAGAAGCAGTGGAAGACCCATCCAGGCCAGCGGATTTGAAGATTGGAAAATCACTTGTAGCAGGTCGTCAAGTAGTATCTATAACAGTGGCCAATTTCTCTGAATATGAGCAGACACTTAAGGAAGGGGCATTGTTGGGTGTGTGACAGGAGGTTGAGCCAGTCAATGTTAAAGCAAGGAATGCAACTGTGAAGAAAGGACATACACTTCCAGAATATTTGACTGACCTCTATAAGAAGAGCATAGTCCATTTGTCATCATCACAAGCTCTTCAGGTAAAAGAACTTTTGGTAAATTATGCTGACATCTTTTCGAAAGGAGATCAT
>NW_013845028.1:0-381 GCF_000517525.1 Limulus polyphemus
CAATATCTTCTTAACTCTGAGATGTCCTCCTGTTAAACTATCATGGGATTGACGCAGCACAACTTTCCGTAACTTTCTTATGTGTTTGCCAGGTCGTCAGTTTCCCATCTCCAGACAAGAATACCATATTCAAGCTTCACTTGGTCCCATTGTGCCCAATAATTCTTTGCCACAGGGCTTAAACTAGACACCTTCTCCCAAGCAGGGCGCAAAACACTTGCTTGTAGAAAATCAATTATTGGCTTCAAATATTGGTCTTTCTCCTGCCCTGATTTAATATCTATACCTTGTTCAACTTCACCGTCATCAACTCCTTCAATCACTTTGAGTTCAGCTTGATGACACCTGGTTAGCTCAACCTCTCTTTTGCAGCAATGTCTG
>NW_013845029.1:0-496 GCF_000517525.1 Limulus polyphemus
ATTCAAAGCAAACAAACAAACCATAGTTTCCAAGTGCTTTGGTTCTCATGAGGCAGTAAAAATATTTTGTTTGTTTGTTTTTGAATTTCGCTCAAAGCTACGCGCTAGCCGTCCCTAATTTAGCAGTGTAAGGCAGCTAGTCATCACCACCCACCGCCAACTCTTGGGCTACTCTTTTACCAACGAATAGTGGGATTGACCGTCACTATATAACGCCCCCACGGCTGAAAGGGCGAGCATGTTTGGTGTGACGGGGATTCGAACCCGCGACCCTCAGATTGCGAGTCGAGTGCCTTAACCACCTGGCCATGCCGGGCCAGTAAAAATATACCAGGTAAGTTTTTTCAGTCATAAATTTATGTATTAAACTGAGGAAAGATGTATTATGTGAGTTTATTGAAAAACTGTAAACAGTTTAAAACTTACTTACATCTTATTTTACTGCTTTTTTATCATAAAGACTAGTAAACATGTACTTGTCTATGTTACTAAATGG
>NW_013845030.1:0-381 GCF_000517525.1 Limulus polyphemus
TTGGACAGTTGACAGCAGCCGACAGACACAACTATAGAACACTGGTACGGAACCCAAAATCAGTCGGAAGTCTACAGGGACAGGTTCAGGACAAAAGTCCGTGCCAAAGGGGAGAGCCTGCAAGAGCTGGCACAAGACTTGGAAAGCATGACACACAAGGCCTACCCAACTGCACCGCCCGATCTCCTTAAGTTGTTGCTGAGGGATCAGTTCGTAGATGCCTTGGACAGTCCCCAACTTAAGATACAAGTGAAGCAAGCACACCCCTCTACCATGCAGGATGCAATGGCCAGTACTCTTGAATTTGAATCCTACGTTAAGTCCAGCACAGAGGTACCGAGGTTGGTACAGTCATTCGGATTCAAGGCCATAAAAGGTCTG
>NW_013845031.1:0-382 GCF_000517525.1 Limulus polyphemus
GTAAATATTGTACCAAATGATGCCAGGTGAACACTAGTAAATACTGTATCAAATGATGCCAGGTGAACACTAGTAAATATTGTACCAAATGATGCCAGGTGAACACTAGTAAATACTGTATCAAATGATGCCAGGTGAATGCTAGTAAATACTGTATCAAATGATGCCAGGTGAACACTAGTAAATATTGTATCAAATGATGCCAAGTGAACACTAGTAACTACTGTATCAAATGATGCCAAGTGAACACTAGTAACTACTGTATCAAATGATGCCAAGTGAACACTAGTAACTACTGTATCAAATGATGCCAGGTGAACACTAGTA
The DNA here is from genome assembly GCF_000517525.1 of Limulus polyphemus. NCBI lineage: Eukaryota > Metazoa > Arthropoda > Merostomata > Xiphosura > Limulidae > Limulus > Limulus polyphemus. Next base: position 328 of record NW_013845031.1, read on the forward strand.
AATACTGTATCAAATGATGCCAGGTGAACACTAGTAAATACTGTATCAAATGATG
>NW_013845032.1:0-380 GCF_000517525.1 Limulus polyphemus
GGGTGACTGTGATTTTACTTCTTACTGCAGTTATAGAATGTCTGGGTGACTGTGATTTAACTTCTTACTAGCATTTATGGAGTTGCTGGGTGACTGTGATTTTACTTCTTACTAGCAGTTATAGAATGTCTGGGTGACTGTGATTTCACTCTTAAATTTCACTAGCACTTATAGATTTGCTGGTGACTGTGGTTAAACTTGTCTTTCTCAGCAATGATTATGATAAGGAACTTTAGCCATTTAGCATGTCATTTACTGGTCTTAGCGAAAAATTAAACTTGTTCGTATAAATTTTTTTCGCAATGCTGCAAAAGGACTGTCTGTGCATAGCCGCCTCTAATTTTGAAGTAATAGACTATAGTTTTGTTTTGTTTTGAATT
>NW_013845033.1:0-382 GCF_000517525.1 Limulus polyphemus
TTGATGTTTAGTCGGGAACTTCAGTTGCCAGTGGACCTGATAACAGGATGCACACCTTACGAAGAGTTGCCTGAAAATGTACCACAGTTCGTGAAAGTGTTATCTGAAAGAATGGATGATATTCATCATCAAGTGCATTCAAACTTGAACACGTCTGCTGATTCCATGAAGCTATGTTATGATAAGAAATCTACTGAAGTCAGCTTTGTACCAGGAGACAAGATATGATTGTATAATCCAAGGAAGACAAAAGGGAAGTCTCGTAAGTTGTCTTCTCCATGGGAAGGTCCATATGACATAGTGGATCGTTTCACAGACGTGACTTTCCGAATAAAATATAGTCGGCAAGGTAAGCCCAGGGCGGTGCATGCAATAGGCTTTG
>NW_013845034.1:0-554 GCF_000517525.1 Limulus polyphemus
TGTTGCTGACTAGCTGCCTTCCTTCTAGCCTATTAGTTCAAACTTAGGGATGGCTATGCAATCTAGGAGTGTGTGTATGTCCATTTTTGTTGATATCTGACAACAAATGGTGTTATTTTTCTTTTTCGTCTGTAGAATTAACACAGAAGTTTGGCGTATATATTGAATTTAGGCCTGGAATATTATATTTATCAGCTTGGAACGTAAATATATATGTATTCGGCATCTATCTTGAATTTTTCTAGGTCATCTTTATGTTTCAATATTATCAGTAAGACTATCCCTTATATCATGTCATCATTATGTTTCAATATTGTCAGTAAAAGTAATCCTTATCTCATCATCATGTTTCAATATTGTCAGTAAAAGTAATCCTTATGTCATCATCATGTTTCCATATTGTCAGTAAAAGTAATCCTTCTGACATCATCATGTTTCAATATTGTCAGTAAAAGTAATCCTTCTGACATCATCATGTTTCAATATTGTCAGTAAAAGTAATCCTTATGTCATCATCATGTTTCCATATTGTAAGTAAAGTAATCCTTATGTCA
>NW_013845035.1:0-383 GCF_000517525.1 Limulus polyphemus
TTTGCCGCTTCTCGTTTCCATTTTTTTTTATCCCACTCTCTGACACCAATTTGTTACGTCTGTGTTCGTTACCTCTCCGTCGCTTCGTGGCCGGTCTTATACAAGACTACACTATATCTAGAAAGATCACGAGATTTAAGGAAGAGACGTGAAAGTTCGAGAATGACGTGGCGTGATACTAGTCACGTGACTTCGATGTCGTAACAGTATACATGCAGGGTAGGCTAAAGTAAATAAGGTGTTGTTTCTTTGGTATACATGTTTTATTTGTGTACATGCAGGGTAGACCAAAACAAACCTCTTAATACAGGAAATAAACAACAAATCTTTAAACAGTTGCATCAGTCTGTATAATTATTAGTCTGAGTGTCTGTATTGGGTAT
>NW_013845036.1:0-378 GCF_000517525.1 Limulus polyphemus
ACATTTCAATTATTATACATTATATATGTATATAGATTAATGCATTTTTGAATAAGTTTTTAAGTTATTTTCCTAAAACATAGAACAGTAAATAAAGAAGTAAAGCAAACAATTATCTCTTCTAAGTCCGACCTTTGTACTCGGTTGCTGTTTGATGTAGATTGGTAAGGCTTTAAAAATTTTGCATATGGAAGATATAAAACAAAATATTTTTTTAGGTTTTATATACTTTTGAATAACTAAGAAATCATAAATTAGTACATCAATACTATAGAATTCTACTGTAATTTATCAAAATTAGTAACAGCTGTATTTGGGTCTAAAAAATATATAAAATTTTGAGTAGACTAAAGACACAACCTACCTCATTGAAATCTT
>NW_013845037.1:0-380 GCF_000517525.1 Limulus polyphemus
ATAACACCATAAATATTTCTACATGGTTGTGCCTAATACCCTCTATACTTCTACATAGTTGTCCATAGCATCCTTTTTATTTATTACATAGTTGTCAATAACACATTCTATATTTCCACATAGTCGTCCATAACACCCTCTATATTTCTACATAATTGTCCATAACACATTCTATATTTCTACATAGTCGTCCAAAACACCCTCTATATTTCTACATAGTTGTTCATAACACCCTGTGTATTTATTACATATTTCTCTATAACACTCTCTATATTTCTACATAGTTGTCCATGACATCATTTATATTTATTACATAGTTGTCCATAACACCCCTTTATTTCTACATAGTTGTCCATAACAACTTCTATATTTCTACATAG
>NW_013845038.1:0-380 GCF_000517525.1 Limulus polyphemus
AATAAATCAAACACAGTGGCACCCTGCCCACCTCTTTCCATTTTTGGAAACGCTCCCTTATATACCTTTACTTCTATAAATAATATGAATAACCAATCAGAAGCTCAGAATGTCCCCCTCGTGGCTTTCTCAGCCATTTTAACATGTTTGGATGCCATATCTTTCTTTAAACCATGATTTCAAGGAGGCAGGTTGTATCCTTTGGCTTGTCAAAATTTCATACTTTTTAGACTAAAATACATCTTAATTATTAAGCTTGATAAATTATACTGGAATTCTATGGTATTGATACAGTAATTTATGATTTTTTAGCTATTCAACTGTATGTATAAAACCTAAAATAAATTTTGTTTCATATCCTCCAAGTGCAAATTTTAAAA
>NW_013845039.1:0-382 GCF_000517525.1 Limulus polyphemus
ATCATGGTCTTTCTCCTGTTCTGCTTTAATATCTATACCTCGTTCCACTTCACCATCATCAAATCTTTCAGTCACTTTAACTTCAGCTTGATGACACTTGGTTAGTTCAACCTATCTTTTAATACTTACCAGAATTTGGCCTTTGTTGTTCCCAAACGTCATTTTATCAAAATTAACTACACACTTCTTTGGTATTAAGTAGTCCAATCCGAATATGCATTGGTCTTCAATATCAGGCAAGTATACTTTCTGCCTGTTCTTCATGCCCATGAGCTCAATAGTTACCCACGCTAGTCCCCACAACCTTGCATAATATCCTGTCACACCACAGAGCTTCTGTACAGCTTCTGGTACTCCATTGTGATCTAACATTTGGAGTACT
>NW_013845040.1:0-381 GCF_000517525.1 Limulus polyphemus
GTACAATTTAAGTACAAAATTTAATTTATCAGTTAACTCAATTTCAGACCATTTCAAATTCCAATACATAACATAATAAATGGGGGATTCATGTCCGAGATCTGAATCAGAGATAAAATTCGATCTAAATTAAAATTGAAATCACAATTGAATTTATATTTATCAGTGCCAACAAGATTTGATCCTGTCTGATTATCAAGATTTTCTTGTATCACCCTCCCTTGACAAATAGAAAAATATAAGAAAAATGAATTGTTCGAAATTGCCAAAGTTTTGGAACTAGAAGTTAAAAGATCAATGAGAAAAACGAACTAAAAAGCATATTATCGAAATACTAGTCGATGATGATTTGTTGCCTGAGGAAGCATTAGAGGAATACTC
>NW_013845041.1:0-382 GCF_000517525.1 Limulus polyphemus
AGGCAGAGATAAAGACGGACAATTGAGTCAAACGCGGTAGTGACCGTAAGTAAGTTCGTGAATCATTGTGAATTATAGCGTGTGTTTAAAGTGACTGTGGAAATTAAGTGTATTACACAGTTGAATTGAGAAAGAATAAACTAGTTTTATTTAAGAAAGGACTTGTATCGCTAAAGTTTCATCCGAAAGAAATTATACGGGAAATTAATAAACGACCAGAGGCGTAACAGTACTTTGACCATTCGAAAAATACTTTGGAATATAAATAACTTCATACGGGCTTAGGACTCCGTAAAATTGCGCAAAAAAAGTTAATGAAATCGATTTAACATATTCTCAGACAACGGCCTAGAAGCTAGGAGAGCTTTCAATTGGCCCGGCA
>NW_013845042.1:0-382 GCF_000517525.1 Limulus polyphemus
AACATATATAACTATGATTTACATTCGTGAGAGTTGTACACTGTTGAACATATATAACTATGATTTACATCCGTGACAGTTGAACACTGTTGAACCTATATTACCATGGTTTTCATCCGTGACAGTTGTACAGTGTTGAACATATATAACTATGATTTACATCCGTGACAGTTGTACACTGTTGAACATATATAACAATGATTTAAATCCGTGGCAGTTGTACACTGTTGAACCTCTATAACCATGGTTTTCATTCGTAACAGTTGTACACTGTTGAACATATATAACTATGGTTTTCATCCGTGACAGTTGTACACTGTTGAACCTATATATCCATTATTCACACTCGAGACAGTTGTACAATGTTGAACATATATAACTA
>NW_013845043.1:0-381 GCF_000517525.1 Limulus polyphemus
CATAATGCGCGTGAACCATTTTTGGACAGAATTGTCACCGGTGATGCGAATGTTAAACGCCAAAAACAATGGCTCAGTCCATAGATAAAAAACCACTTCCGACCCCAAAACCTGGACTCCATCCGCAGAAAGTGGTGCTTTGCATTTGGTGGGACATCAAAAGAGTAATTCATTTCGAACTCCCCAATCCACAGTGAACTGTCAATGCAGAGATATCCAGTCAGCAACTGGAACGTTTAAATCAAGCCCATCATCAGAAACACTCGTCAATCAGAAAGGTATTCTTGTTCTTCATGATAATGCACGTCGACATGTGGTACGTTTGACGCAACACAAGATTATAGAGTTGGGTTGGGAAGTTTCCCCCCCACCATATTCTCC
>NW_013845044.1:0-375 GCF_000517525.1 Limulus polyphemus
TCCTGTTAAACTATCATGGGATTGCGAAGCACAACTTCCCGTAACTTTCTCGGTATAACTGTTGGCCAGGTCGTCACTTTCCCATCTGGAGTTTCCAATCTCCAGAGAAGAATACTATCTTCTGGGGGGGTGTTAATTCTTCCTAGGTAGATGATAGAACATATCCACAGGTGGTTCTGTCCTTGGTGATCCTATACTATATCTGCACCTTCTGTTTCTTTCGTAGAACACTTTGCTCACAGGATAAATCACACGATTTGCACCAATTGTCTACAGAGAAGAAATAGACTGATTTGTTATTGTTGTGTGAACTTGGACATTACTTTTACCAAATAATCCTAAAAGACACGCCCAATGGTAGAACTCGTTACAACA
>NW_013845045.1:0-382 GCF_000517525.1 Limulus polyphemus
ATATGGTAGATGGGGGAGAACTTCCCAGCTCAACTCCATAATCTTGTGTTGCGTTAAACGTGCCACATGTGGACGTGCATTGTCGTGGAGAAGAACACCTTTCCTATTGACGAGTGAAGGGCGTTTCTGACGAAGGGCTTAATTTAAACGTTCCAGTTGCTGAATATAGATCTCTGCATTGACAGTTCGCTGTAGATTGGGGAGTTCTAATTGAATTACTCCTTTGATGTTCCACCAAATGCAAAGCATCACTTTCTGCGGATGGAGCACAGGTTTTGGGGTCGAAAGTGGTTTTTGTCTAAGACTGAGCCATTGTTTTTGACGTTTAATATTCACATATAAAATCCATTTTTCATCAGCTGTGACAATTCTCTCCAAAAAA
>NW_013845046.1:0-382 GCF_000517525.1 Limulus polyphemus
CGCTGGAAAAAGTCATCTTGCCGACGTCGTTTCCAATGGCAATTCCCCCGTGTCAGTAGACCTAAATTAGGAGCAGTTATAGCTAAACCTTAGGAGTTTCTGACCTGACCGTTTAGCCAGGTTCAAAATAATTATATCAAAATTAAACTAGCAGGCAGACCTTTATGCAGAGTTGGTAAGCTTACTTCTATAGTAGTTTGTCTGACTATAACAAAGTTTTTCTACCTTCCGAATTTTGATCACTATGAAACTTTCAGGGGTTCTTGGGTACGCCCCAGAGGAATTATAAAACTCCTTATTTTAGTACATTTCTCATTTTCACAAAGTTCTAAACTTCGAGTTTCGAATCAAATGTTTTAAATCAAATTACTATCATGATTTT
>NW_013845047.1:0-382 GCF_000517525.1 Limulus polyphemus
AATGACGTTTGGGAACAATAAAGGCCAAATTCCGGTAAGTGTCAAAAGAGAGGTTGAACTAACCAGGTGTCATCAAGCTGAAGTCAAAGTGACTGAAGGAGTTGATGACGATGAAATGGAACCAGGTATAGATATTAAAGCAGAGCATGAGAAAGACCAAGATTTGAAGCCAATAATTGATTTTTCTAAAAGCAAGTGTTTTGCGCCCTGCTTGGGAGAGGGTGTCTAGCTTAAGCCCTGTGACAAAGAACTATTGGGCACAATGGGACCAGTTGAAGCTTGAAGATGGTATTCTTGTTTGGAGATGGGAAACTATACATGGGAAAATGACGACCTGGCAAACAGTTATACCGAGAAAGTTACGGGAAGTTTTGCTGACGTC
>NW_013845048.1:0-381 GCF_000517525.1 Limulus polyphemus
ATCTGTTATTTCAGTAATTAATCTCTGTACGGGTTTGGTAAATTTGACCAATCTCGCAACCACCATAAAAAATTAGGAGATAAACATAAATTATGCATCTTTCATTCTAGAATGAACACGAAAACATAAATGTTTAGACGAAATAGATTAAATCTCATAACATTATACATTTACTTATTATTTTTATTATATTGCTTTTTCACCTGTGCCTGCCTAACAATACAGAAGTCACAACGATGTGGCTCACATGCACTCATGTTACCATATCAAATAACATAAAGGTGACCTTTGGTCTATACAAAGTAACTTGTCTTGGCTGTGTTTTAGCAGACTAGTATTTTATTAAATACAGTCAAATTTCAAATAATATACATTATATAT
>NW_013845049.1:0-380 GCF_000517525.1 Limulus polyphemus
TTAGCTCTGTAGGTGTGAGGGATAAGTTAGCAAATTGGATAAAAGAGTGGCTGGATGGAAGAAAGCAGAGGATTGTTACAAATGGAGTTCAGTCAAACTGGATTAATGTCACGTGGGGTACCTCACGGCTCAGTCTTAGGACCTTTGCTCTTTTTGATTTACATCAGACATAGATGAAGGGTAGTCAATAAAGTCTTAAATTTGTTGATGATATTAAGGTCTTGGGTGTTGCTAGTTGTGAAGAAGATGTTGTTGATTTACAAAAGGATTTAGATCATTTAGTGAGTTGGGCAAATAATGGTAGATGGGTTTAAATTTTAATAAATGCAAGATAATGCATATGAGTTATCATAATTTGAATTATAAGTTTAATTTGGATG
>NW_013845050.1:0-377 GCF_000517525.1 Limulus polyphemus
CACCTGTCACATCCTCTCTTTCACAATTTATTGATAGTTCTCTCTTACGTTTCATTGTATATTACCTGTAACCAATAAAAAGTCAAGGTTTTCGTCTATCAAATGACGTATTGTGTAACATTATATTCTGAACAGTTAGAAGTCCATTTTATACAGAGTAGCAACATCGTTTCCATAGGAAAGTTAACGACTAGCTAGGATGAATTTGTAACGCCTCTTGTCGCATAGTTAGAAAGCCAAGAAAATTTTGAGAGGTGGGTGAATTTGTCTACATTTTGTATGTTATTAGTTTATATTCTTTGGTGCATTTTTTTAATTAAATAAAAATTGTTAAACTATAAAATTTTACTGAAAAAAAACGTTTGAAATACATTTAG
>NW_013845051.1:0-381 GCF_000517525.1 Limulus polyphemus
TACTTTTCAGTTTAGCTGCCTGATTGCACTTTCAAATAACTGTCTATATGTTATTAATTATCTTTATAAAAATTAACAACTTTTGTCTTGTTTTTTATACACTTACCTTATTTTTCGGTGTATAAGACGCACTTTTTTACCTCAAAATTTGATGTCAAAATATCCTTGCGTCCTGTACACCGAAGGTATGAATAATATATATATGTGTATATACAATATACACAAGCCATTTGTAAATATATCTAGTTCAATTGAATGTGTTATTTATAACAATAGTAGTTTTTTTTCTTTTAAAAACGTAACTATCTATAATGCTCCCTAAATAATAAAAAAATAAATTACAGTGAAAGCAATGAAGATTTTGTAGGTTTTGAACCAAAC
>NW_013845052.1:0-383 GCF_000517525.1 Limulus polyphemus
AGAAGACACAAGATTTAACAATACTGTGTCCTGTCAATAAGAAGATAAAGGATTTATCAATACTGTGTCATGTCAATAAGAAGATACAGGATTTATCAATACTGTGTACTGTCAATAAGAAGACACAAAAAATAACAATATTTTATCCGTGTCAATAAGAATATACAGGATTTATCAATATTGTGTACTGTCAATAAGAAGATACAGGATTTATCAATACTATGTCCTGTCAATAAGAAGATAAAGGATTTATCAATACTGTGTACTGTCAATATAAAGATAAAGGATTTATCAATACTGTGTACTGTCAATAAGAAGATACAGGATTTATCAATACTGTGTCCAGTCAATAAAAAGATACAGGATTTATCAATACTGTGTAC
>NW_013845053.1:0-354 GCF_000517525.1 Limulus polyphemus
ACGTGGAGTTCTTGTACCAAAAAACGCTAAAGATTAGAATGATGGTTATAAATTCGGTAACTATAGTTACACCTAGGTGTTCATGGAGTGATTGTACCAAGTAAGGCTAAAGATGAGTATGATGGTTATAAATTTGGTAACTATAGTTACACCTAGGTGTTTATGGAGTAGTTGTACCAAGTAAGTCCAAAGATGAGTAAAGTGGTTATAAATTCGGTAACAAAAAGTAATATAAATTGTGCTTAGAATAAGGTGAACACGAACCTGACACACGAGAAAGTTAAATCAGTATTCTTGAACTTGAATTGATATTAACTTTTCGAAAAGCTCAGCACTATACTACAGAATAGGACG
>NW_013845054.1:0-382 GCF_000517525.1 Limulus polyphemus
ATGTCACGTCTCCGTTTGTTAATTGATTTTCCGTAAAATCGTTCCGACGAAACTTTAGCGACACAAGTCCTTTCTTAAATAAAATTGGTTTATTCTTTCCGAATACAACCTAAAGATACACTCAACTTCAACAGTCGCGCTATAACAAACAATAATTCACGCCTCACGAGCTCGATTTCAACAATACGTCTCTCTCTGACTGCAGTTCAATTACTCATTACCTACACACATTGTCCCGTCACGTTGTCACCATCTTATATATACCAGACTACCCTATATCTAGTAATCTCTCGACAATTCCCGAAGGTTCGAGAGAACGAGTGGCGTGACACTAGTCACGTGACCTCGCTGACGCAACACTGTCCCCTTCTTAGTATTGTTC
>NW_013845055.1:0-378 GCF_000517525.1 Limulus polyphemus
GTACTATTGATGACGTTATAAATACAGTAGAAATATAATGAGGGTGTACTATTGATGACGTTATAAATACAGTAGAAATATAATGTAAGGTATACTATTGATGACGTTATAAATACAGTAGAAATATAATGTAAGGTATACTATTGATGACGTTATAAATACAGTAGAAATATAATGTAAGGTATACTATTGATGACGTTATAAATACAGTAGAAATATAATGTAGGGTGTACTATTGATGACGTTATAAATACAGTAGAAATATAATGTAAGGTGTACTATTGATGACGTTATAAATGCAGTAGAAATATAATGTAGGTGTACTATTGATGACGTTATAGGCATAGAAGAAATATAATGTAAGGTGTACTATTGATG
>NW_013845056.1:0-382 GCF_000517525.1 Limulus polyphemus
TTTTAATTACTTTTATTATCGGGCAAAAATATTGTGTTTTTTCCGAGTTGATATTGAACATGAACAGTTCACGAAAAGTTCACTTAGAACGAATATATATGCAGTCACTTTATACTTCATCTTCCTTCTCAAGTGCAAATGAAATCAGTAGTTCTTTTAAAATACCAGTAACTTGTGTTGGGGGTCTGTACTTTTACGATTCCTGAGGTAGACTTTGTTACCTCCGCCACTGAAGATGGACGAGGCTATGTTTTCACCCCTGTGTGTGTGTCTTTGTCAGCAAGATTTCTCGAAAACGGCTGAATGGATTTGAACGAAAGTTGGTATACCTTTGGACTATGAACTAAATTGAAAGCGTTTAGTTTTTGGAGGGTCAAGATTA
>NW_013845057.1:0-756 GCF_000517525.1 Limulus polyphemus
ATAGTTATAGATACACAGTTATAGATACAGTTATAGTTATAGATACACAGTTATAGATACAGTTATAGTTATAGATACAGTTATAGTTATAGATACACAGTTATAGATACCGATATAGTTATAGATACACAGTTATAGTTATAGATACACAGTTATAGATACCGATATAGTTATAGATACACAGTTATAGATACCGATATAGTTATAGATACACAGTTATAGATACCGATATAGTTATAGATACACAGTTATAGTTATAGATACACAGTTATAGTTATAGATACACAGTTATAGATACCGATATAGTTATAGATACACAGTTATAGTTATAGATACACAGTTATAGATATAGTTATAGATACACAGTTATGGATACAGTTATAGTTATAGATACACAGTTATAGATACAGTTATAGTTATAGATACACAGTTATAGATACAGTTATAGTTATAGATACACAGTTATAGATACAGTTATAGTTATAGATACACAGTTATAGATACAGTTATAGTTATAGATACAGTTATAGTTATAGATACACAGTTATAGTTATAGATACACAGTTATAGATACAGTTATAGTTATAGATACACAGTTATATTATAGTTATAGATACAGTTATAGTTATAGTTCCACAGTTATAGTTATAGATACACAGTTATAGATATAGTTATAGATACAGTTATAGTTATAGATACACAGTTATAGTTATATAGTTATAGATACAGTTATAGTTATAGATACACAGTTATAGT
>NW_013845058.1:0-382 GCF_000517525.1 Limulus polyphemus
GGTCGTTTGACAGAAATGCTGATTTTGCTTTCTCCATTGTATTTCGGTTTTACTATTTCCTTAATCGCGTAATTCCTGTTGTTACATAAACACTATGGTAGTAACATTTCAAAATAACCACTTAATGAGAATATATATTTTATGATGGTATGTATTATTTGCACTATTTAGGAAGAAAACTAGCCACACTCATTTTATTTATATGGCCCGAACATTTCAGAATAACATATTCATTTTCAGTGAAATCTGAAAATCGTGCTGCAAAGATGATTATTTGATGATGAGGAACCCACTTTGAGACTAATAATGCTTGGAGACGGCTTGAATGGGTAATGAAAAAAAAACTTTAATATAAGTTAAATATAACAGCAAATGTACAACG
>NW_013845059.1:0-382 GCF_000517525.1 Limulus polyphemus
GTTTGAGTTCTATAATATCCTTCTCTGTAGAAGAAGGTTGGACTTTTCTAATGTCTTTCTATACAGAAAAATGTTGAAATTCTCTGATGTCTTTCTATGCAGAAGGATGTTTGAGTTCTCTAATATCTTTCTCTGTAGAAGAAGGTTGGAATTCTCTAATGTATTTCTATGCAGAAAGATGCTGGAGTTCTCTAATACTTTTATCTACAGAAGGATGTTGGAACTCTTTAATGTCTTTCTATGCAAAAGAATGTTTGAATTATTTGATGTCTTTCTTGCAGTCATCTTGATTAACGTGTAAGTATTTGTAATGAAAATAATTTCGATTTTACATTATTTTAATATAGATTTTAACTTGCTTGGTTAATGTTGAGTTATAAGA
>NW_013845060.1:0-382 GCF_000517525.1 Limulus polyphemus
ATTTAATATTTGTGGTAAAGATCTTAGGAGATTCTTAGGATTACAATACGAACTGATTTAATATTTGTGGTAAAGATCTTGAGGAGATTCTTAGGATTCAATACGAAGTGATTTAATATTTGTGGTAAAGATCTTAAGAGATTCTTAGGATTCAATACGAACTGATTTAATATTTGTGGTAAAGATCTTGGGGAGATTCTTAGGATTCAATACGAACTGATTTAATATTTGTGGTAAAGATCTTTATAGATACTGAGAAACATTTATGGGCAAACTTTCCGAATTATTATACTGTCCACTTTTTTTTGTATGTGTTTATAACTATTTTATACATTCTAATAATAGTTCAAATAGCATAGTCAAATTGTTGCGGCATCACTCG
>NW_013845061.1:0-382 GCF_000517525.1 Limulus polyphemus
GTTTGTACTGTGCTCACCACAGGTGTCGAAACCAGTTTTTATCATTATAAGCTAAAGCCAGAAACTATATACATATGTAAATAACAAAGGTTTGTGTCTGTAGTTACACGATGGGCTGTTTGTACTGTGCTCACCACAGGTGTCGAAACTCGTTTTTATCATTATAAGCTAAAGCCAGAAACTATATACATATGTAAATAACAAAGGTTTGTGTCTGTAGTTACACGATGGGCTGTTTGTACTGTGCTCACCACAGGTGTCGAAACTCGTTTTTATCATTATAAGCCTTCAGACTTGTTTCTGAGCCACTGGGGGAACCAAAGCCAAAGGTAATTTTTTTTTCATTTTACTTTAATTATTTACTGAATTGTTTGAAGTTAAG
>NW_013845062.1:0-935 GCF_000517525.1 Limulus polyphemus
ACTTATCCCATCTGAAGGCACCCTATTTCAAAGGCCAAACACCTGTTAGGATATTAAAAAGGTTTATGCTGAAAAAATTTTCCATTCTGAATAAATGTAAATTTGGTCCCCTTTCATTTTCACCATTAAATCTGAAAAAAGCCAATACATTAATACCATCAGTTCATTTAAGAATCTTCTTTTTTAAGAGCAAACATTTTCATCTTAACCTGTCCTTAGATGACACCCATTCTGTCCCAGGTATCATTTTCGTTGCTCTCCTTTGAGCCACTTCTCACAAAAATCATTGTCCTTTTGAAGGTAAGATGCCTAGGATTATACAGTTCTGCAAATGAGGTTTAAACAGCAACCTATACAGTGAAATGAAACAACCACTTGAGCTTTTTCTTCAGAAGTTTATGTATGCTATCATTAGAGTTCATTGTAACACTGCTCTCATAGTGAGACAAAATAACTGACATTAGGTGGTGCTGAGGCCTTTGTCACCATAGCTCTAGTCAGGTAAGTAAGTTGTTTGTCATATATAAATATGTTTTGGCATTGTCAATAGCCAATATCTGCCCCACACCAAGTTATAATCTCATTGCCTAGTAGCTAATAAAAGTATGCAAAAAAAGAAAAACAAAAGATAACTGAAGACCGTATATGCCAAATGTTTGAGAACATTGAGATTTAAATTGGTTATTGCTTGAAACTAGGTTAGAGCTTATAGGTGTTGTGAATTATAATTGATGATTCATGAAGCTAGGATTTTATCGTGGTTATTTTTCCTAACTTGAGGTTATATTGTTAGAGTTATACGTGTGAAGCTGAGTTGTTTTATATGTTTGAACTTCAGAATTTTTGAACTGTGAGTTTAATGATATTGAACTTATGAAAATTCTAATAAATACCTTTTTTTAAGAATCCTAATATAAACGTTTTAATTATTCTTA
>NW_013845063.1:0-379 GCF_000517525.1 Limulus polyphemus
TACTCGGTTGCTGTTTGGTTATATTGTGACATTTTGGTTTCAGTCAATTATACGAGTGCATATTACAAAATCGTTGTTTTCAGATGGTTGTTTTTGTTTTTTGGGTATCTTCTGAAATGTTTGTCGTAAATGGTTATTGTGCGAAGATACATTGTAATATCATTGTTTTTAGACTGTTGCTGTTGGGGTGTGTTACGACATTGGTTTAGATGGTTGCTGTTTGGATGTGTTACGACATTGTTTTAGATGGTTGCTGTTTGGGTGTATGTCACAATGTTTAGATAGTTACTGTTTGGGTGTATTGACACAATGTTTTAGATAGTTACTGTTTGGGTGTATTGACACAATGTTTTAGATAGTTACTGTTTGGGTGTATTGT
>NW_013845064.1:0-382 GCF_000517525.1 Limulus polyphemus
ATAGTAGACAGCTCGAGAAACAAACTTAACATCTACCGAACCGCAGTGGACATAGTAGACAGCTCGAGAAACAAACTTAACATCTACCTAACCGCGGTAGACATAGCAGACAGCTCAAGAAACAAACTTAACATCTACCGAACCGCGGTGGACATAGCAGACAGCTCGAGAAACACACTTAACATCTACCGAACCGCGGTGGACATAGCAGACAGCTCAAGAAACAAACTAAACATCTACCGAACCGCAGTGGACATAGCAGACAGCTCAAGAAACAAACTTAACATCTACCGAACCGCATTGGACATAGTAGACAGCTCGAGAAACAAACTTAACATCTACCGAACCGCGGTGGACATAGTAGACAGCTCAAGAAACAAAC
>NW_013845065.1:0-381 GCF_000517525.1 Limulus polyphemus
GACACTCATATATAGATGACTAAACTAGAGGACACTCATATATAGATGACTAAACTAGAGGACGCTCATATACAGACGAATAAGCTAGAGGACGCTCATATATAGATGACTAAACCATAGGACATTCATAGACAGACGACTAAACTAGAAGAAACTCATACATAGACGACTAAACTATAGAACTCTCATAGATAGACGACAAAAGTAGAAGACACTCATAGATAGATGACAAAGCTAGAGGACGTTCATATATAGAAGAATAAACTGGAGGACGCTCATATATAAACGACTAAACTAAATAATTCTCATATGTATAGACGACTAAACTACTGGACACTCATACACAGACGACTAAAGAATAGGACACTCATATATAGATGA
>NW_013845066.1:0-382 GCF_000517525.1 Limulus polyphemus
GGTTCCTCTTCGTTTTTCAAAAAACAGACAAACTCATTATATGAAAAAAAGTGATGATATGATCTTTAATATGTCAATGTGAAAAAATGTTGGAAGAAATATTGTTGTTTTTTCGTTTTTTTTAACATCTTTCCCGAATTTGACAAGAACACGATATATCGAACAGCCTACATCGCTGTCAACAGTTAATAATAGAGTGCGTCATTCCAACTCCGCGATACTTGAACCATAAAAATCTCAAGAAGCATGAAGGTTAGGACAGAAAACTAACACTGAACTTGTGCTAAACTGATTTTGACATGTGTATATTGACACAGTGTCTTAAGATCAAAGTTCATCGAAGTATTTTAGACATGCAGACCACCCTGTCTTCAGATTTTTT
>NW_013845067.1:0-382 GCF_000517525.1 Limulus polyphemus
CCAAGAGATATACAAAACCGGGAATTCTTAATCTTACCAGGAGCTATACAAAACCCGAGACTTCTTAATCTCACCAGGAGCTATAGAAAAACCGGGACTTCTTAATCTCACCAGGAGCTATACCAAAACCAAGACTTATTAATCTCAACAACAGCTATACAAAACCGGGACTTCTTAATCTCACCAGGAGCAATACAAAAACCGAGACTTTTTAATCTCACCAGGAGCTATACAAAACAGGGATTTCTTAATCTCACCAAGAGCTATACAAGAACCGAGGCTTCTTAATCTCACCAGGAGGTATACAAAAACCGAAACATCTTAATCTCACCAGGAGCTATGCAAAAACGGGACCTCTTAAACTCAACAGGAGCAATACAAA
>NW_013845068.1:0-377 GCF_000517525.1 Limulus polyphemus
GGTAGAGCCTACGTGTAGCAAGAAGGTAGTTTTAATTTGGTTGTACTCTTTGATAGACCTACGTGTAGTAAAAAGGTAGTTTTAATTTAGTTGTAGTCTTTTGTAGACCCTACGTGTAGTAAAAAGGTAGTTTTAATTTAGTTGTAGTCTTTGATAGACCTACGTGTAGTAAAAAGGTAGTTTTAATTTAGTTGTAGTCTTTTGTAGACCCTACGTGTAGTAAAAAGGTAGTTTTAATTTAGTTGTAGTCTTTGGTAGACCCTACTGGTAGCAAGAAGGTAGTTTTGATTTAGTTGTAGTCTTTGGTAGACTCTATGTATAGCAAGAAGGTAGTTTTAATTTAGTTGTAGTCTTGGTAGAGCCTACGTGTAGCAAGA
>NW_013845069.1:0-384 GCF_000517525.1 Limulus polyphemus
AGGGTAAAATATTATGTCGTCAAGAAATTAATGTCGGGTTTTGGAACACATTCATTACCCCCCCCCCCAAAAAAAAAACGTACATCACGTATAATAATTAAGCGAACCTCCTAAGCGTCACGTTAGTGTAGCCTATGTAATGTGTAAAGTTTAGTATACTCTAATGATCTAATCCCTTATAGTGATGACACACGACGAGACAAACATTTTGTATGTAATGCTGTTTGAATACAAGAAGGGAAACAACGTCTCTGTAGTCACAAAGAATACCAAAGAAGTTTATGGAAATGTTTTGAACGTTCGTAAGTGTCAACGATGGTTCAGCAAATTTAGTTCAGGTGACTTTAGCCTTAAAAATTGTGATGGCAGGGGCCGACATGTTGG
>NW_013845070.1:0-382 GCF_000517525.1 Limulus polyphemus
CCTGCTACAACTTATACAACACAGCCTCTACTACTACTACTACTATTGTTACAGTACATACTACACTGATAACCTGCTACAACTTATACAACACAGCCTCTACTGCTACTACTATTGTTACAGTACATACTATACTGATAACCTGCTACAACTTATACAACACAGCCTCTACTGCTACTACTATTGTTATAGTACATACTACACTGATAACCTGCTACAACTTATACAACACAGCCTCTACTACTACTACTACTATTGTTACAGTACATACTACACTGATAACCTGCTACAACTTATACAACACAGCCTCTACTGCTACTACTATTGTTATAGTACATACTACACTGATAACCTGCTACAACTTATACAACACAGCCTCTAC
>NW_013845071.1:0-381 GCF_000517525.1 Limulus polyphemus
CAAACAGTGATAATGTTCAGTTAGTTGTGTAGTTTTACCTCAGTATTCAAACAGTGATAATGTTTAGTTAGTTGTGTAGTTTTACCACAGTATACAAACATTGATAATGTTTAGTTAGTTGTGTAGTTTTACCACAACCACAGTATTCAAACAGCGATGATGTTTAGTTAGTTGTGTAGTTTACCTCAGTATACAAACAGTGATAATGTTTAGTTAGTTGTGTAGTTTTACCTCAGTATTCAAACAGTGATAATGTTTAGTTAGTTGTGTAGTTTTACCACAGTATACAAACATTGATAATGTTTAGTTAGTTGTGTAGTTTTACCACAACCACAGTATTCAAACAGCGATGATGTTTAGTTAGTTGTGTAGTTTACCTCA
>NW_013845072.1:0-382 GCF_000517525.1 Limulus polyphemus
AGCACTGTAGTGGAGTCTCCCGTATCTAAGCAGATATCTTGCAGTTTACTGTAAGTAATCTTAAAAACAAAAATTAACCAACTTATATATATGTTATGTTTCAATAAAAGTTTCACTTATCTTTTTCTCACATTCTCTATATTTTGTCTCGCCACCAGCTAAAATTCAACAAAATAGTCAGTTTTGAAGTTTCTGTACTTGTTTTGGTTTTCATGTGTGTAATTAATGCTTCAAACTCGACAGTGAGTGACTATTTGTGTATTTTTATTAATTCATTTAAGGTTGTTAAAAATAATACAACTTATATCACTTGCTGTTTATTTATATAATGCTTCAAAACTGCCCAAAGTGGAATATACACTTAAATGTATTACGCACTCGT
>NW_013845073.1:0-381 GCF_000517525.1 Limulus polyphemus
TAATATAAGTTTAACATAACAGCAAATGTACAACGTTTCGACAAGGTTTTGTCATCATCAGGTACAAAACATTGTCGAAACGTTGTACATTTGGTGTTATGTTAAACTTATATTAAAGTTTTTCTTCATTATCCATTCAAGCCGACTCCAGCCATTATTAGTCTCAAAGTGGGTTCCTCATCATCGAATTTGAATGCAGTACATGTTGTCCTAAAAGGGTACCCAAGCATAAGGGACGTGCTCCAATGAAATTATATCAAGTTGGTGCACCAATGGAAAGAGTAGTCATTGACATTGCTGGACCTTTGCCTCAAACTTGTGCTGGAAACAGGTACATTTGTGTGGTGATGGATTATTTCACCAAGTGGCCTGAGGCATATG
>NW_013845074.1:0-382 GCF_000517525.1 Limulus polyphemus
TTGTATAGTAGATATTTTAGATACTATTAGTTTCTACTACTTCCACGACTTAGCGTTAGTCGAGCTAAGTATGTATTTTAAAAGAAATATTTCCTGTGCACTATTTCGTGTTTTTTTTTAAGTACCTCTTTCCTATGAAATCAACATAATCTAGAGCATTTCAGTCTGTATGTTCCATTTAACCATACTTGTGTCAAACTTATATTCTTTATCTCGTTAGATGATAGATGATACTGTTTTTCTTTTGTTTTTTTTATTTTTTTTTAGATGAACAACATTAACTTTTTATTCGAAAATGTATAATCTTTCTTTTGCTACAGTATTGGATGTCCTTTAATAGCAAAAACACACAAAAAACAAAAAATGGACAACATTAACACCC
>NW_013845075.1:0-382 GCF_000517525.1 Limulus polyphemus
GTATATACGTAACACCAATCCAGTGATATATGATGTATATATTATATAACTGCATGGATATACCACCAATCCAGTGATATATATATATATATTATATAACTGCATGAACATACCACCAATCCTGTGGTATATGTATATATTATATAACTGTATATACGTACCACCAATCCAGTGATATATGATGTATATATTATATAACTGCGGGGACATACCACCAATCCAGTGATATATGTAGATATTATATAACTGCATGAACGTACCACCAATCCAGTGATATATGTATATATTATATAACTGTATATACGTACCACCAACCCAGTGATATATCAAATATATATTATATCACTGTACGAACGTACCACCAATCCAGTAATATATGATG
>NW_013845076.1:0-381 GCF_000517525.1 Limulus polyphemus
CGTTCATCTTATCTGTGACAAACACTTGTAACCTTGGTTCAACAAAACACCAAATACGTTCATCTTATCTGTGACAAACACTTGTAACCTTGGTTCAACAAAACACCAAATACGTTCATCTTATCTGTGATAAACACTTGTAACCTTGGTTCACAAAACACCAAATATGTCCATCTTATCTGTGACAAACACTTGTAATCTTGGTTCAACAAAACACCAAATACGCCTATCTTATCTGTGACAAACACTTGTAACCTTGGTTCAACAAAAATACCAAATATACGTCCATCTTATCTGTGATAAACACTTGTAATCTTGGTTCAACAAAACACCAAATACATTCATCTTTTCTGTGACAAACACTTGTAACCTTGGTTAAAC
>NW_013845077.1:0-382 GCF_000517525.1 Limulus polyphemus
ATTTTAAACCAAGTAACAACACCAATACGTGTATTTTAATGGTCGGAGTTGGTTGAGTAGACGTGTTAGTTTTTAACCAGAAATCAGTACCATAGTGTATACTTTGGTATCTCGGTTGATTTTAAACCAAGTAACAACACTAATACGTGTATTTTATTGATCGGAGTTGGTTGAGTAGAAGTGTTAGTTTTTAACCAGAAATCAATACCATAGTGTATACTTTGGTATCTCAGTTGATTTTAAACCAAGTAACAACATTAATACGTGTATTTTATTGGTCGGAGTTGGTTGAACAGAAGTGTTAGTTTTTAACCAGAAATTAATACCATAGTGTATACTTTGGTAGCTCGGTTGATTTTAAACCAAGTAACAACACTAATAA
>NW_013845078.1:0-382 GCF_000517525.1 Limulus polyphemus
CCAACGAGTGGACACGATTCTACTGCACTTCGAGTTGTTAGTTAATTGTCTTGTGTTGCTCCCGAGTGGACACGATTCTACTGCACTTCGAGTTGTTAGTTGATTGTCTTGTGTTGCTCTCGAGTGAACACAATTCTACTGCACTTCGAGTTGTTAGTTAATTGTCTTGTGTTGCTCTCGAGTGAACACAATTCTACTGCACTTCGAGTTGTTGTTGTTGATTGTCTTGTGTTGCTCTCGAGTGAACACAATTCTACTGCACTTCGAGTTGTTAGTTGATTGTCTTGTGTTGCTCTCGAGTGAACACAATTCTACTGCACTTCGAGTTGTTAGTTAATTGTCTTGTGTTGCTCTCGAGTGAACACAATTCTACTGCACTTCG
>NW_013845079.1:0-378 GCF_000517525.1 Limulus polyphemus
TGTCACACAATAGTTCCTCTCTGGTCTACTCAACACCCTACTGAAGTAGGCCACCACATGTTCGTTTTCGCTCACTTTCTGAGACAACAATCCTCCAATTCCGACATTACTAGCATCACAATCCAGTATGTACGGCAGTGAGGGATCTGGAAGCTTTAAAAGTGAAGCAGAGGCCAATTTTTCCTTCAACGTCTTGAACGAATGCTGGCAAGAAACTGTCCATTCAAACTTTTGGCCTTTTTTAGTCAAATCATGTAGTGGAGCAGCTATAGTTGCAAAGTCCTTCACAAATTTGCGTTAGTAAGTACAGAGTCCTAAGAAACTTCTTAGCTCTCCCACATTGTCTGGTCATGCACTGCTTTCACCTTATCAGGATCC
>NW_013845080.1:0-539 GCF_000517525.1 Limulus polyphemus
CACCTTAAAAAAAAAGACGTAAAACAGAGAATCATTACATTGTCTTAGAACCTATGTTAAGCACAATTATATTTTTATAATGTTTCGTCCATAATATGCGGAGTAGACAAAATAACCAAAGAAGGTATTAAGCATTTTAATAGTTTCAACTAAATACCAAATTAAAGCAGCAAGCAAAACTAAATGCAATCAAATAATGTGGTTCATAAAAAAGCTTGTAGTCTTAAAATCAAACAATTGAACATGACATTTTGCAACTTACTTGTAGTATGAGAGATAGACTGGAAGAAAAACACGATGATGCAGCATGCAAGCAACACCAGGACAACATAAAACCTTTTACACGTAGTTTGATTAAATACTGTAGCAACGTGATGTTCGTATGTATTAGTACATATAAACTGGCTTTCCAGCTTGATTAGAAAAACAGCTGAAAATGTTTTCAAATGTATGTAAAGAAGATTAAATCTACAGATACACCTTTGAAACGAGTATGAACTGTAAACATTCTGTAAATGTACAGACCTTCTGTGTGTTTG
>NW_013845081.1:0-379 GCF_000517525.1 Limulus polyphemus
AAGGAAAGCACGTGATGAAACGTTGTTCTCTGGATTTTACAATATGAATGTGGGTGGTGCTTAGTATAGTAACTGCCATTTTATGTAGAGGTTGTATTTAGTACTGGTCAATTGGGCTTTTCTATAAGCCTTAGAAAAGTTGCTTCTGGAAAAAACTGCATGGGATATATGTGACTTTTATTTTTTTTATATAGTAGCTTAAGTAATGCTGCATGGTATATCTGTTTATATTAATCATTATATTGAAAAATTAACTCAAAATAGATATATTTTTTAGGAAAGAAGTTGATCCACGATTGTTAGGATTATAAGTTACCGAGTGGCGAGTGCAAAGTCTTTACATGAATTAGACTTAGGACTTTGAAATGAAAGAGTTTGT
>NW_013845082.1:0-382 GCF_000517525.1 Limulus polyphemus
ATTGAAACATGTAGTAACACAGTGTTATTAAAACATATGTAGTAACACGGAGTGTGATTAAAACACGTAGTAACACATAGTGTGATTAAAACATACGTAGTAACACGTTGTATGATTGAAACATGTAGTAACACAGTGTTATTAAAACATATGTAGTAACACGGAGTGTGATTAAAACATATGTAGTAACACGGTGTGTGATTAAAACATACATAGTAACACGAAGTGTGATTAAAACATACGTAGTAACACGTAGTATGATTGAAACATGTAGTAACACAGTGTGATTAAAACATATGTAGTAACACGGAGTGTGATTAAAACATATCTAGTAACACGTCGTATGATTGAAACACGTAGTAACACATAGTGTGATTAAAAC
>NW_013845083.1:0-382 GCF_000517525.1 Limulus polyphemus
GTAGTTTCGTGTCGGTGCGAAGTTTCAGAAACCCTGTCCAACCATCGTTTTCTTTTATTTTAGCTGTTGGTCATCGCATTTGGCGTCACGGGAAGATGTACTCTTTTTCTGGGTAAAATGGGTAGTTTCGTGTCGGTGCGAAGTTTCAGAAACCCTGTCCAACCATCGTTTTCTTTTGTTTTAGCTGTTGGTCATTGCATTTGGCGTCACGGGAAGATGTACTCTTTTTCTGGGTAAAATGGGTAGTTTCGTGTCGGTGCGAGGTTTCAGAAACCCTGTCCAACCATCGCTTTCTTTTGTTTTAGCTGCTGGTCATTGCATTTGGCGTCACGGGAAGGTGTCATCTTTTTCTGGGTAAAATGGGTAGTTTCGTGTCGGTGCG
>NW_013845084.1:0-382 GCF_000517525.1 Limulus polyphemus
TATCCATCTATATTAATAGACCTAATAGACAGTATCCATCTATATTAAAAGACCTACCAGCCACTATCCATCTGTAATAAAAGACCTACCAGTCACTATCCATCTGTATTAAAAGACCTACCAGTCACTATCCATCTGTATTAAAAGAACGACCAGCCACTATCTATCTATAATAAAACACCTACCAGTCACTATATATCTATAATAAAACACATACCAGTCAATATCCTTCTTTAATAAATCATCAACCACTCACTATCCATGTATAATAAAACACCTACCAGTCACTATTCTTCAGTATTAAAAGACCAACCAGTCACAATCCATCTATAATAAAAGACCTACCAGCCACTATCCATATATAATGAAAGACCTACCAGCC
>NW_013845085.1:0-382 GCF_000517525.1 Limulus polyphemus
TGAAAGTACTTAATTTAGTCACCAGTCTACACGTAAAAACAATTTGGAAACACATAGTAAAGTATTAACATAATCTTATCATAACTTCCACATTTCGCTTCTCACGTGACCTTTATTTCTCAGATTTTTTTACACCATATCATTCGTACTTGGCTGTCATCGTATCTTTGTGTCAAAGTTAAGCAACCATTAAGATATGTGTGGATCACATATCCATACAGGTGACAGTACTAACGCCCTTTTATAGCTTTGTTTGTTTGTTGAATTTCATACACAACTACTTGAGGGCTATCTGGGCTAGCCGTCCCTAATTTAGCAATGATAGACTAGAAAGAAGACGTCTAGTCAACACCACCCACCGCCAACCCTTGAGCTACTCTTT
>NW_013845086.1:0-384 GCF_000517525.1 Limulus polyphemus
GAGTTAGTTTGTTTTTTAATTTCGCGCAAAGCTACACGAGGGCTATCTGCGCTAGCCGTTCCTAATTTAGCAGTGTAAAAGTAGAGGGAAGGCAGCTGGTCATCATCACCCACCGCCAACTCTTGGGCTACTCTTTTACCAACGAATAGTGGGATTGACCGTCACTTTATAACGCCCCCACGGCTGAAAGGGCGAACATGTTTGGTGGGACGGGATTCGAATCCGCGACCCTCAGATTACGAGTCGAGCGCCCTAACCACCTGGCCATCACTACCCACCGCCAACTCTTGGGCTACTCTTTTACCAACGAATAGTGGGATTGACCGTCACATTATAACGCCCCCACGGCTGAAAGGGCGAACATGTTTGGTGAGACGGGGATTC
>NW_013845087.1:0-382 GCF_000517525.1 Limulus polyphemus
TTATAAATTCGGTAACTAAAGTTACATCTAGGTATTCGTGGAGTTGTTGTATCAAATAACGCTAAAGAGAGTATGGTGGTTATATATTCGGTAACTAGAGATACACCTAGGTGTTTATGGAGTAGTTGTATCAAGTAAGGCTACAGATGAGTATGGTGGTTATAAATACTGTAACTAGAGTTACACCTAGGTGTTCATGGAGTAGTTGTACCAAGTAATGCTAAAGATGAGTATGATGGTTATAAATTGTGTAACTAGAGTTACACTTAAGTGTTCGTGGAGTTGGTGTACCAAATAATGCTAAGGATGAGTATGGAGGTTATAAATACGGTAACTATAGTTACACCTAGGTGTTCATGGAGTAGTTGTGCCAGGTAAAGCT
>NW_013845088.1:0-381 GCF_000517525.1 Limulus polyphemus
CGGAAAGTCACATCTGAGAGACAATCCACTATATCATATGGGCCTTCCCATGGAGAAGACAACTTATGAGACTTCCCTTTGATCTTCCTGGGATTATACAACCACACGTTGTCTCCTGGAACAAAGCTGACTTAAGTAGGTTTCTTATCATAACATAGGTTCACGGAATCAGCAGACATTTTTAAGTTCAAACGTACCTGATGATGAATATCATCCATCCTTTCAGATAACACTTTCACGAAATCTGGCACATTTTCAGGCAACTCTTCGTAAGGTGGGGGTCCTGTTATCAGCTCCACTGGCAACCAAAGTTCCCAACCAAACATCAGCTTTGCTGGAGTGTATCCAGTGGCTTCATTCTCGGCTGTTCTATAGGCCATG
>NW_013845089.1:0-378 GCF_000517525.1 Limulus polyphemus
AACAAATAACACATGCAACATCCAACAGTAATACTACCTGCTGGAATCAAGCATTATTCAACAAATTTCCTAAAACTTAAACAATCAAGTTTTATTAGAGGTACTTAATTTAGAAGGTCAGTATATATATATATACAGCGTGGTCACAAGTAAATAGACACCATCTTTTCAAAAAAAATTAAATTTTTCAGTCATATCCACATGAATTTATATATCTATAATTTAATTAATATCTAGTAGATCTTTCTTTCGCTTCGTGGAGTTTGTTGATCCTTTGGGGCATCGAGAGAATCATCTCGTCAATTTTAGATCGAGGGATTTTCGCCCACTCTTGCTTCAAAACTTGGAGTAGATCGCTCTTCGAATTTGATTTTTTGA
>NW_013845090.1:0-383 GCF_000517525.1 Limulus polyphemus
AACAATACTGTGTACTGTCAATAAGAAGACAGAAGATTCAACAATACTGTGTACTGTCGATAAGAAAACACAAGATTTAACAATATTGTGTACTATCAATAAGAAGACATAAAAATTTAACAATACTGTGTACTGTCAATAAGAAGACACAAGATTTAACAATACTGTGTACTTTCGATAAGAAAACACAAGATTTAACGATACTGTGTACTGTCAATAAAAAGACACAAGATTTAACAATACTGTGTACTAACAATAAGAAGACACGAGATTTAACGATACTGTGTACTATCAATAAGAAGACTCAAGATTTAACGATAATGTGTATTATCAATAAGAAGACACAAGATTTAACAATATTGTGTACTATCAATAAGAAGACA
>NW_013845091.1:0-382 GCF_000517525.1 Limulus polyphemus
GAGATGCATATATTCTATGGGAGAATAAAGCACAGCAGTATTTTTGGCACTTTAACCCTTTCGAGACAGGTCACAGGTGAAAGGCCATGTCATCTTGTTTGTTGACTCGCATTAAAAATTTTATTGAACTACTATTTCATGAATTTATGTCAATAACTTTGGTATCACACTGTAGATTATAATTCAAATTTTAGTACTATTTATTACTCAATTTCTTAATTTAAAAGCAAATATTAAATAAACAGAGATAAACAGCGATTTTTTTTGTGTCACGTGGTATGTTGAATGCAGCACTCATTCAAATTAGATGTTTGTGAAGTCAAAATACTAAGTCTATAGTTTCGTACAAATTAAAAACTCAAATTACTGATATTGACAAGCT
>NW_013845092.1:0-382 GCF_000517525.1 Limulus polyphemus
CTTTTTTAACACAAATACATTTTAATATACACACAACAGTACAATTTACAATAACAATTATTACAAATAGTTATTACAAACAATTATTTATAAACAAAAATTTCACAAACTTACAAACAATATAAAATCTTCTTTCTAGTCTGGAACTTCCTTGATAACTAGTAGTTTCGTATGGTGTTTAAAGAATTTGGAGGATCACTCCTACAAATTCTTCTGGAGGTGTGTATCCGGGAGTAGGACTGACACTGGGTGAGCATGTTTTGATGTACGGGGATTCGAACCCGCGACCTGCAGATTGCGAGTCGAGCACCCTAACAACCTGGCCATGCCGGGCCTTGATAACTTATCGAGGGTTCACGATGAGTGAATTGACGGAGATATG
>NW_013845093.1:0-542 GCF_000517525.1 Limulus polyphemus
ACGCACTGCTTTCACCTTGCCAGGATCAGTTCGCACAACATGCTCACTTACAATGTAACCCAAGTAAAGCACCTCGTTCTGGAACCAGTGGCATTTCTTGGAATGGAGTTTGAGGTTTGCTGCTTTCAAATGCTTGAATACTTCCTCTAGCCGGGATATTTCCTCATCAAAAGTTGTTGCAAACACAATGATATCATCCAGGTACACTATGGCTATTCTCCATTGTAGGCTTTCCAGTACTCTTTCCATCAGCCTCTCAAATATTGCTGGAACATTGCTAAGTCAGAATGGCATCACACAATATCGCCAGAGGCCTTGGCCATAACTAAATGCAGTCTTAGGTTTATCTGTTTCAGCCATTTTTACTTGATGGAAACCGAATACTTTAAGTCCAGAGTTCAAAACCACCTGGCTCCACTTAGGGCATCAAGAGTTTCATCAATTCTTGGCAGTGGGCATGAGTCTTTTTCGGTTGTACTGATAAGAGCCCTGAAGTCCACACAGCAATGTTGGGTCCAACACTTCTTCTGGACTAGCACGAC
>NW_013845094.1:0-381 GCF_000517525.1 Limulus polyphemus
TAAGCCCCTCTTCAAGAAAAATATTCACAATATTTTTTTTTACACCTTATACAAAGACTGTTCTTAGTTCATATACTAAGTCTTCTCATATAGTTTACACCAACATTTACAGTTCCTTTGTCTGTTTCTCCTAGCATAGGGTCTTCAATAGGGCTTCACATTGACAGGATCAATTGTACTCATCTTGGTCTTGTGTTGTCTGAGGTCTGTATTTCCTAGTCTATCTGTATTCTGACACAGTAGATTTTGTTCCTATATCTTCTCACCAGTCAGTTCTTCACTTATGTTGATGTCTTTGTACATCTCATCTCCACCCAATAGTCTTAGGCCTAGTGGGTCTTTATCTTCTATAATGAAGTCATTGTCTTCAGATTCTGCTTC
>NW_013845095.1:0-382 GCF_000517525.1 Limulus polyphemus
ACAGAAGTTACAATGACACGGCACATATGCACTCATGATACCATATCCAATAATATAAAACTGACCATTAGTCTTTACAAAATGACCTGTCTTGGCTGTGTTTTAATGGACTGATATTTTGTAAAAGACAGTCACATTTCAATTATTATACATTATATATGTATATAGATTTTTACTATTTACAAATAAGTTCTTAAACTTAATTTTCTTAAAACATAGAACAGTAACTACAGAAGTAAAGCAAAGAATTATATCTTCTAGTTACGACCTTTGTACTCGGTTGCTGCTTGACGTAGGTTGCTAAACCTTTAAAAAATTTGCACGTGGAGGATATGGAACAAAATTTATTTTAGGTCCTATATATATATACAGTTGGATAACC
>NW_013845096.1:0-381 GCF_000517525.1 Limulus polyphemus
GAACATTCCTTCTGAGATCAACATTAATTTTTAGTTATTTTTTAAGTGGAACATTCCTTCTAAAATCGACATTAATTTTTAGTTATTTTTTAAGTGGAACATTCCTTCTAAGATCGACATTAATTTTTAGTTATTTTTTGAGTGGAACTTTTCTTCTCTAGGTCGACATTAGTTTTTAGTTATTTTTTGAGTGGAACATTCCTTCTCAGATCAACATTAATGTTTAGTTATTTTTTGAGTGGAACATTCCTTCTAAGATCAACATTAATTTTTAGTTATTTTTTAGTGGAACATTCCTTCTAAGATCGACGTTAGTTTTTAGTTATTTTTTGAGTGGAACTTTCCTTCACAGATTGACATTAGTTTTTAGTTATTTTTTGA
>NW_013845097.1:0-378 GCF_000517525.1 Limulus polyphemus
ACTTTAATATTTAGTTGCTATACACTTTAATATTTAGTTGCTATACACTAAAATATTTAGTTACTATACACTTGAACACTTAGTTACTATACACCGAACACTTAGTAACTATACACTGAACAGTTAGTTACTATACACTAAACATTTAGCTAATATACACTTGAATATTTAGTTACTATACGCTGAACCCTTAGTAACTATACACTTGAATATTTAGTTACGAAACACTTTAATATTTAGTTGCTACACACTAAACATTTACTTACTATACACTTGAACACTTAGTAACTATACACTGAACACTTAGTAACTATACACTTGAACACTTAGTTACTATACACTTTAATATTTAGTTGCTATACACTAAACATTTAGTTA
>NW_013845098.1:0-380 GCF_000517525.1 Limulus polyphemus
TCCATAAGAAGACACAAGATTTAACAATACGGTGTACTCTCAATAAGAAGACACAAGATTTAACGATACGGTGTACTGTCAATAAGACACAAGATTTAACGATACTGTGTACTTTCAATAAGAATAAACAAGATTTAACAATACTGTGTATTGTCAATACGAAGACACAAGATTTAACGATAATGTGTACTGTCAATAAGAAGACACAAGATTTAACAATACTGTGTTCTGTCAATAAGAGGACACAAGATTTATAAATACTGTGTACTATCAATAAGAACAAACAATTTAACAATACTATGTACTATCAATAAAAAGACACAAGATTTAACGATACTGTGTACTGTCAATAAGAAGACACAAGATTTAACGATAATGTG
>NW_013845099.1:0-713 GCF_000517525.1 Limulus polyphemus
AATAAGTTCTTAAAGTTCTTTTTCCTAAAACACAGAAAAGTAAATAAAGAAGTAAAGCAAACAATTATCTCTTCTAGTTATGATTCGGTTGTTGCTTGTTGTAGGATGCTAACTAAGCCTTTAAAAATTTTGCAAGTGGATCATATGAAACAAAATATTTTTTTGTAGGTTTTACATATATACTTTTGAATAACTAAAAAATCATAAATACTACATCATTACCACAGAGCTCTACTATAATTTATCAAACTTAGTAACTAAGCTGTATTTGGGTCTAAAAAAATATGAAATTTTGAGCAGACTAAAGACACAACCTACCTCAAGAAATGGCAGAAGGAACATTATAAAGGCTGAGAAAACCACTAGGGGGGCATTCTGAGCTTTCTGATTGGTTATTCATGTCAATATATAGAAGTGTATATAAGGGAGCATTTCCAAAAATGGAAAGAGGTGAGCGGGGTGCTACTGTGTTTGATTTATTATGTGAGCAATATCTTAGCAAATAGAAAAGATAAGAAGCTCTTATTTTTTATATTCTAGCTTGTCAGTATCTGTAATTTGAGTTTCTAATTTGTATGAAACTATAGACTTAGTATTTTGACTTCACAAACATCTAATTTGAACCAGTGCTGCATTTAATATACCACACAACACAAATAAAAATCAATGTTTTTAATATTTACTTTCAAATTAAGTAATGTATAATACTAAGA
>NW_013845100.1:0-382 GCF_000517525.1 Limulus polyphemus
ACCTTGTCACTGTGAAGGATGTGATGGTGTGTAGAGTCTGTAAAGTATGTGGACTAGTACCTTGTCACTGTGAAGGATGTAATGGTGTGTAGTGTCTGTGAACTATGTGGACTAGTACCTTGTTACTGTGAAGGATGTGATGGTGTGTAGAGTCTGTAAACTATGTGGACTAGTAACTTGTCACTGAGAAGGGTGTGATGATGTGTAGAGTCTGTAAAGTATGTGGACTAGTACCTAATCACGGTGAAGGACGTGATGGTGTGTAGAGTCTGTAAAGTATGTGGACTAGTACCTTGTTACTGTGAAGGATGTGATGGTGTGTAGAGTATGTAAACTATGTGGACTAGTAACTTATCACTGTGAAGGATGTGATGGTGTGTAG
>NW_013845101.1:0-382 GCF_000517525.1 Limulus polyphemus
CCGGAAAGTCACGTCTGAGAGTCGATCCACTATGTCATATGGGCCTTCCCATGGAGAAGACAACTTAGGAGACTTCCCTTTGGACTTCCTGGGATTATACAACAATATCTTGTCTCCTGGTACAAAGCTGACTTTAGTAGATCTCTTATCATAACATAGCTTCATGGAATCAGCAGACGTTTTCAAATTTGAATGCACTTGATGATGAATATCATCCATCCTTTCAGATAACACTTTCACGAACTCTGACACATTCTCAGGCAACTCTTCATAAGGTGGGCGTCCTGTTAACAGATCTACTGGCAACCGAAGTTCCCGACCAAACATTAACTTTGCTGGAGTATATCCAGTGGTTTCATGCTCTGCTGTCCTATAGGCCATC
>NW_013845102.1:0-415 GCF_000517525.1 Limulus polyphemus
AGTATATATATATATATCAATGTTCCTTGGAAAGGACAGATTTTGTTATTTCTATTTGTATAAAATAATAAAACTATTGAGACAATATGCTACTCTCTACTTTTTGAAATCACAGGATTAATCTGTATGAGGACTGTGAAAAATGACAGTGTTAGCTAAAGTAAACAAGAAAACCTATTGTTAGTCCTTCCTTTAACAGGCGGTTTAACTCTTGTAAATTCAACACTTATTCTCCCATTATTAATCCTCTCTCAGACATTCACTTCAGCACCATAACAATTCAAGATCTACTTTTGCTTTTCTAGCACTGTTTTCAACAGACAGTTTAATGTCAGTCAATTTAAGACATCTTACTCTGTTAGTTTTTCCTTTATCTAAAGCCCCTGTTCTCATTCACTAGTCATCCTTTCAACAC
>NW_013845103.1:0-382 GCF_000517525.1 Limulus polyphemus
GAATTCCTGTGGCTTCCTTCGCACTGGATCACTCCTATTACTGACATTCATATCTGGGATGTGACTTCTAATGGGACTGAATATATCTGCATTAGGGTTTAGCTGTGGGCTCTGTAAGGGGCTTGCCATTGTCTGGGGCTGATTAAGTCGATGGTCAATGTATCTTTGTGTAACACACAACAAATCGTTCTTTAACGTATCCAATTCGCTTTTAAATTTACTAATGTTTTCCATTTGTACTTCTTGTTTCCTTTCTTGTTCCCATTGCCACTACTGTAATCTTTCTTCTTGTTTATTTTCTTTTTCCTCCAACAACTGCTGTAGTCTCTCTTGTTTACTTTGCTGTTCGACTTGCCACTGTTGTAGGTTTTCTTGTAAGTGC
>NW_013845104.1:0-707 GCF_000517525.1 Limulus polyphemus
CAACTACTACTGGTCTCCTTGAGGCCGACTTGTTGGTAATATTCTTCCTACACTGGCTCCTCAAATGTCCGTGCTTTCCACAGTTCCAACAACTTTTCTGGATAACAGCCTTTCCTGCCGTGGCATCTTCCCTGTGTTGAAGTTGCCAGCACTGAGCTCTCTTGTGCCCAGGTTTGTTACAGTGCCAGCAAAGTCCCTCAAACTTTTCTAAAAGCTGGCCTTTTCTGGCCTTGAATCCAAATGACTGTACCAACCTTGGTACCTCTGTGCTGGACTTAACGTAGGATTCAAATTCGAGAGCTCTGGCCATTGCATCCTGCATGGTAGAGGGGTGTGCTTGCTTCACTTGTATCTTAAGTTGTGGACTGCCCAAGGCATCTTCTCTTCTTGTTTATTTTGTTGTTCGAGCTGCCACTGTTGCAGGTTTTCTTGCCACTGCTGTAATCTTTCGTCTTGTTTCTTTTCTTTTTCCTCCAACAACTGCTGTAATCTCTCTTCTTGTTTAATTTCTCGTTCTTCTTGTTTCTTTTGTTGTTCGAGCTGCCATTGTTGCAGGTTTTCTTGCAACTACTGTTGTCTCTCTTCTTGTTTCTTTTGCTGTTCTTGTATTGCTGCCATCAAATCTGCTAAACTGTAGTTTAATTTGCCGCTTCTCGTTTCCATTCTCTTTTTCTTCTTTTTTTATCCCACTCTCTGACACCAATTTG
>NW_013845105.1:0-382 GCF_000517525.1 Limulus polyphemus
CAGAGCACAAATAGCCCATTGTGTAGCTTTGTGCATAAATTCAAACAAACAAACAAACCTCTCTCTATATATAGAGAGGGATGAAGAACACCAACAAATGATTATGTATAATGTAATAAGTACAGTGTAGTAAAATATTAACTAACTGGGACAAGCTAGGATTATTCTTAGGTTAGTCACACTGTCTTGTGTCAATATATTTACAGCAGAGTACTCTAAGGATTAAACTGATAATGAGAGGCAAGCTTTGATCAAAGTTGTCGCAAATTCTTAGTTATCCCCGTCCCACCAAACATGCTCGCCCTTTCAGCCGTGGGGGCGTTATAATGTGACGGTCAATCCCACTATTCGTTGGTAAAAGAGTAGCCCAAGAGTTGGCGGT
>NW_013845106.1:0-596 GCF_000517525.1 Limulus polyphemus
AAAAGGATTGGAAACAGGTATAAAAATATTCTCAAACCTAATGGGAAAAGTATTGGAAACAGATATAAAATATTCTCAAAACCTAATGGAGAAGGATTGGAGACAGGTATAAAAATATTCTCAAACCTAATGGAAAAGGGGATGGAAACAAGTATAAAATTATTCTCAAACCTAATAGAAAAGGATTGTAGACAGATATAAAAATATTCTCAAACCTAATGGAGAAGGATTGGAGACAGGTATAAAAATATTCTCAAACCTAATGGGAAAAGGATTGGAAACAGGTATAAAATATTCTCAAAACCTAATGGAGAAGGATTGGAGACAGGTATAAAAATATTCTCAAACCTAATGGGAAAAGGATTGGAAACAGGTATAAAATATTCTCAAAACCTAATGGAGAAGGATTGGAGACAGGTATAAAAATATTCTCAAACCTAATGGAAAAGTATTGGAAACAACTATAAAATATTCTCAAACCTAATGGAAAAGTATTGGAAACAACTATAAAATATTTTCAAACCTAATGGGAAAAGGATTGGAAACAGATATAAAATATTCTCAAAACCTAATGGAGAAGGATTGGAGACAGGTAT
>NW_013845107.1:0-507 GCF_000517525.1 Limulus polyphemus
TTGATGCATCTTCAGTACTGTGCAAAAGTTTTACAACAGTCAAAAATTAGACTTCAGGCTACTTTCAAAGAACAATGGAAAGTAAATCACAGGTGAAACATCAAAATTTTATTAATCTTCATATTTAGTACAACAGAAACTCTGTGAATGTGTTTGAGTTCAGCAAAAAATTAATATTTTGTGTCTCTCTTTTGCTTTAATAACTGCAGACAGTCTTTCAGGCATTGTTGCAATATATTTAAAAAATCAAAATGGCCTTTGGGATTTTACTCCAAATATCTTTAATACACTTCCATAATGTTTCTTTGGAAGTTTTTGATCTATCAAATCCCAGATCTGCTCAATTGGGTTGAGATCGAGACCATTGCATCACTTGAATGACTTCCAGCAGCTTCTTTCTCAGCTAAGTAATTTCTGCATAGGTTGAATGAGTGTTTGGGGTCATTATCTTCTTGGTAGTAGAATCCTTTACCAATAATACAAACCACTGAGTATACCATGACAGAT
>NW_013845108.1:0-380 GCF_000517525.1 Limulus polyphemus
ATCTTGATACTTAATTCCACATCTTGTAGAGTAAGGCCTACTGTTTGTTTTGATACTTCACATCACAACTTGTAGAATAAGGCCTACTGTTTGTTTTGATACTTCACTCCACATCTTGTAGAGTAAGGCCTACTGTTTATCTTGATACTTCACTCCACATCTTTTAGAGTAAGGCCTACTGTTTATCTTGATACTTAATTCCACATCTTGTAGAATAAGGCCTACTGTTTGTTTTGATACTGCACTCCACACCTTGTAGAATAAGGCCTACTGTTTGTTTGATACTACACTCCACACCTTGTAGAATAAGGCTTACTGTTTGTCTTGATACTTCACTCCACACCTTTGCAGAATAAGGCCTACTGTTTGTCTTGATACTT
>NW_013845109.1:0-379 GCF_000517525.1 Limulus polyphemus
ACCCGGAAAGTCACGTCTGAGAGACGATCCACTATGTCATATGGGCCTTCCCATGGAGAAGACAACTTAGGGGACTTCCCCTTGGTCTTCCTGGGATTATACAACCATACCTTGTCTCCAGGTTCAAAGCTGACTTCAGTAGATCTCTTATCATAAGTTAACTTCATCGAATCAGCAGACGTTTTCAAGTTTGTACGCACTTGATGGTGAATATCATCCATCCTTTCCGATAACACTTTCACGAACTCTGACACATTCTCAGGCAACTCTTCATAAGGTGGGCGTCCCGTATGCTTTGGTCCCCTTTTAGCACTACATGTACTGCATGTTTGGCACCATTCTTCCACATCTCGCCTCATACCTATCCAATAAAATCTTT
>NW_013845110.1:0-378 GCF_000517525.1 Limulus polyphemus
GAAGACAAAAGATTTAACGATACTGAGTACTATCATAACAAGTCATAAGATTTAATGATACTGTGTACTATCAATAACAAGCCACAAGATTTAACAATACTGTGTCCTGTCAATAAGAAGATACAGGATTTATCAATAATGTGTACTGTCAATAAGAAGACACAAGATTTAACAATATTGTGTTCTGTCAATAAGAAGATACAGGATTTATCAATACTGTGTACTGTCAAGAAGTAGACACAAGATTTAACGATACTGTGTACTGTCAATAAGAAGATACAGGATATATCAATACTGTGTACTGTCAATAAGAAGACACAAGATTTAACAGTACTGTGTCCTGTCAATAAGAAGATACAGGATTTATCAATACTGTGT
>NW_013845111.1:0-382 GCF_000517525.1 Limulus polyphemus
CCAAATCTGAAGAAGAAATAACGAATAGCCGAAGCTACAGTTGTAGCTTCCTGATTTGGTATTGCATATGCCTCAGGCCACTTGGTGAAATAATTCATCACCACACAAATGTACCTGTTTCCAGGACTAGTTTGGGGCAAAGGACCAGCAATGTCAATGGCCACTCTTTCCATTGGTGCGCCAACTTGATATAACTTCATTGAAGCACGTCCCTTATGCTTGGGTCCCTTTTTAGCACATGTACTGCAGGTCCTGCACCATTCTTCTACATCTTGCCTCATACCTATCCAATAAAATCTCTGTCGTAGGTAACTCAATGTCTTCTTAAGTCCGAGATGTCCTCCTGTTAAACTATCATGGGATTTACGCAGCACAACTTCCC
>NW_013845112.1:0-382 GCF_000517525.1 Limulus polyphemus
TAGAAATCCATAGAAGATTTGATTAGCATGTCTTCGTATGGAATAGCATAAACACTCGTTTAATTCTTTGGTTAATATATTGTGTATATGTTTGAAGGACGCCATTTTGACACATCTTTGGCTGTTTTTTCACTCCTTAGGATTTTGCAATATGTTTATGGCTTGCAATATGTTTAGTTACATCATATATCTATGTATCTATAATGAACCGTGAATAAACAAATAAAAAACGGTACCATTTATGCCAAATTAATTATAAGCAAATAACAAATTTTTATAATCATAATGCAATTAAGAAAGAAAGAAAACTAAGCAAAAAATAATTCCAGCGGATCAGTTAAAGCGAGCTTTTCACGTATATCTGTGTAACTCAATAGAGAAC
>NW_013845113.1:0-382 GCF_000517525.1 Limulus polyphemus
CGCTAATATATTACTTAGAACAGCTGGATTTAGCATTCGTATATTACTTAGAACAGCTATATTTAGCATTCGCAATAGTGCTAATGTATTACTTAGAACAGCTATATTTAGCATTCGCAATAGTGCTAATGTATTACTTAGAACAGCTAGATGTAGCATTCGTAATAATGCTAATATATTACTTAGAACAGCTAGGTTTAATATTCGTAATAGTGCTAATATATTACTTAGAACAGCTACACTTAGCATTCGGAATAACGCTAATATATTACTTAGAACAGGTAGATTTAGTATTCGCAATAGTGCTAATATATTACTTAGAACAGCTATATTTAGCATTCGCAATAGTGCTAATATATTACTTAGAACAGCTATATTTAGC
>NW_013845114.1:0-382 GCF_000517525.1 Limulus polyphemus
TGTGTTGTGTTACTGGTGTTATGATCTGGAGGTTTCCAGTATAGTTTTCCTGATAGACATGTGTTGTGTTACTGGTGTTATGATCTGGAGGTTTTCAATATAGTTTTTCTGATAGACACGTGTTGTGTTACTGGTGTTATGATCTGGAGGTTTTCAGTATGGTTTTTCTGATAGACACGTGTTGTGTTATTGGTGTTATGATCTGGAGGTTTCCAGTATAGTTTTCTGATAGACACGTGTTGTGTTACTTGTGTTATGATCTGGAGGTTTCCAGTATAGTTTTCTGATAGACACGTGTTGTGTTACTGGTGTTATGATCTGGAGGTTTCCAGTATAGTTTTCCTGATAGACATGTGTTGTGTTACTGGTGTTATGATCTGGA
>NW_013845115.1:0-891 GCF_000517525.1 Limulus polyphemus
AAGTACATTGTTCACGTACATTAGGAGAGTAATAAGTGAAGTATTATTGTAAATACATTGTTCACGTACATTAGGAGAGTAATAAGTGAAGTATTATTGTAAATACATTAATGTATTTACAATAATACTTCACTTATTACTCTCCTAATGTACGTGAACGCGATCACAAAAAAAAAAGCGATCCATATCAATGTCCTCTCTCCAACTTCTTGTGGTGATTTCTATATTGTTTTAAGAGTACTGATTTCCAAGCGCACACATAGACATAAGTCCAATTGGATCTGCATCACTTGTGTTTACTGGTGTGTGGTTGAATGAGATTGCTGTGATTCCAATATTTTTGGCCTTCTTTACCCTGAAAATAACAGTTGATTTTTGTTCGTTGTGTAGTTGGAATCTTATTGACGTTTGGCTACGTGCTAGATGGTACGTAATGAGAACAATATATTTACAATAATACTTCACTTATTACTCTCCTAATGTACGTGAACAATGTATTTACAAGAATACTTCACTTATTACTCTCCTAATGTACGTGAATAAAGAAAACATCACTACGGGGGTATTGTTACGAAGCGCAGAAATTATGCAGACCATGATCACTAGGAAAACTATTATATTCGGAACGAGTATGTCGACCTTAATCTTTTTTTAGAAATTGTTAATAAACTTCTACAAACACGTCCCAGAGTAAACCTTGTTTCATCTGCCTTTTGTGTACACATTACTGTGTGAAACGTTTCTATGTAGGGGACACACTACTGTGTGAAACACTGTTTGTATATAGGGACATGAGTCGAGTCTAACAGTGTTTATATCAGAGAGACGCCTGCCTCATGTGTGGACATTATTATTTGAAGCGTTTTTATGTAGGAGACACACTACTACTGT
>NW_013845116.1:0-380 GCF_000517525.1 Limulus polyphemus
GCAGAGTTTTACCTTCCTACTGTTTGTTTTAAAGGAGTTATGGAAGGTTTTGCGTTTTGTACCAGTACGTCCTTCCATTTGGACGGATCATCTCCAAATTTTGTATGAACGTTCGTTGCATACTTGCGTCTCTACCGGCATAATTCTAGCCTTCTATTATCATTTTTGCGATATTTTTGGTCGTTTTAGGTTACTCTCTTATTGGCTTTTCTGAAAGCGTATGTGTACTGCAGTGAAGCTTTTGGTTACTTATTGTTTTTCGATTTCTTGTTACCATAGGGTCCTAAATTGATGATTCTTAACAAATTTGGTATGTAGGTACACATTAACGTTGCGTAGTAATATGCAGAGTTTTACCTTCTTACTGTTTGTTTTAAAGG
>NW_013845117.1:0-421 GCF_000517525.1 Limulus polyphemus
AGTTAACTCTATATCAATATACTTCCAACAATCTAGTTAGACCTATATCAGTATACTTCCAACAATCTAGTTAGTTAACTGTACATCAGTATACTTCCAACAATCTAGTTAGTTAACTCTATATCAGTATACTTCCAACAATCTAGTTAGACCTATATCAAGTTTCTTCCAATAATGTCGTAACTTACCTAATATGAAGGCACTTAATATCAGAAGAAAGTTTAACTTAACTCAAGGTACTCCCAATAAATAATGTAGTCACCTATATTCACTGGTTGGTTTAAGTCCACTTCAAGCAAGACACTTCCAATAATACTGTCACTTAAATATACCGTAAACTGCCAAGAAATGCCGTATCTTAAACCTATAGCAAGACAATTGCAATAATGTAGCAACTAAAACTTGTAACAAAACAATTGCT
>NW_013845118.1:0-381 GCF_000517525.1 Limulus polyphemus
AATCAGTGGTCACCGAGTTGAATATGAATGTTAAGTGGATTATTGACAAGTAATCTGTCCAAACAGTGGTCACCGAGTACAATACGAATGTTAAGTGGATTATTTACTAGTTATATGTCCAATCAGTGTTCACCGAGTACAATATGAATGTTAAGTGGATTATTGACAAGTAATCTGTCCAAACAGTGGTCACCGAGTTGAATATGAATGTTAAGTGGATTATTGACAAGTAATCTGTCCAAACAGTGGTCACCAAGTTGAATATGAATGTTAAGTGGATTATTGACAAGTAATCTGTCCAACCAGTGGTCACCGAGTACAATACGAATGTTAAGTGGATTATTGACTAGTTATCTGTCCAATCAGTGGTGAGTTGAATAC
>NW_013845119.1:0-380 GCF_000517525.1 Limulus polyphemus
TTCTTTAGTAACTTCGTATAATTTACTTTTACAGCAAATACCTTATAACACTGATTTAAGGATTTATTCTTTAGTTACTTCGTATAATTTACTTTTACAGCAAATACCTTATAACACCGATTTAAGGATTTATTCTTTAGTAACTTTATATAATTTACTTTTACAGCAAATACCTTATAACACTGATTTATTCTTTAGTAACTTCATATAATTTACTTTTACAGCAAATACCTTATAA
This sequence comes from Limulus polyphemus, assembly GCF_000517525.1. Taxonomy (NCBI): domain Eukaryota; kingdom Metazoa; phylum Arthropoda; class Merostomata; order Xiphosura; family Limulidae; genus Limulus; species Limulus polyphemus. The sequence continues at coordinate 239 of NW_013845119.1, forward strand.
CACCGATTTAAGGATTTATTCTTTAGTAACTTCGTATAATTTACTTTTACAGCAAATACCTTATAACACTGATTTAAGGATTTATTCTTTAGTAACTTCGTATAATTTACTTTTACAGCAAATACCTTATAACACTGATTTA
>NW_013845120.1:0-801 GCF_000517525.1 Limulus polyphemus
GAATAACATTTGACATCTCGAGGTCACAGCACACAACATGATCATGTACTAGGTAGGTTAATTGGTTTATTTACCATATCTTAGTAAAATCTTACACTTACAACGTTACTTGGTTTATTTACCACACCTTAATAAAACCTTTCATTTACAACGTTACTTGGTTTATTTACCACACCTTAATAAAACCTTACACTTACTACGTTACTTGGTCTATTTACCACACCTTAATAAAACCTTACACTTACAACGTTACTTGGTTTATTTACCACACCTTAATAAAACCTTACACTTACTACGTTACTTGGTTTATTTACCACACCTTAATAAAACCTTACACTTACAACGTTACTTGGTTTATTTACCACACCTTAATAAAACCTAAGGTGTTGTAAATAAACCAAGTAACGTTGTAAATGAAAGGTTTTATTAAGGTGTTGTAAATAAACCAAGTAACGTTGTAAGTGTATGGTTTTATTAAGGTGTGGTAAATAAACCAAGTAACGTAGTAAATGAAAGGTTTTATTAAGGTGTGGTAAATAAACCAAGTAACCTACCTGGTACATGATCATATTGTGTGCTGTGACCTCGAGATGTCCAATGTTATTTAAATAAACCAAGTAACGTTGTAAGTGTAAGGTTTTATTAAAACAACATCTTAATACTGTATTTAAATATAGCCTCATACGAGAAACTCACAATCAGTTACAAAGCTACACATAGGACTATCTATGCTCTGCCCACCACGGGTATCAAAACCCTGTTTTTAGCGATGTAAGTCCGCAAACATACCGCTGTGCCACT
>NW_013845121.1:0-520 GCF_000517525.1 Limulus polyphemus
AAAATATTCTTAAATTGTCCAATAACTTGGCCTGTAGCCTTTGTAATAATTACTCTTTTTATGACATATACTCGTACAACCCATACAAAATCAAATTATACTGGAAGGATAATTTAGCAGAGGTAAAGACAATCAAGTAAACATTGAATTTCAAATTACATGTAAGTAAGAGGGGATAACTGTAGATATATTTCAGTTTATATAAACAATTATATGAATACTTTTTAAAATAAGTTATTCTGTGATATCGACAATGAAGGGTGGAATTCCATGAAACCGGTATAACTTTATGCCATGTGATAAATCGAATGATAGATTGGGATTCATATTAATTTGTTAGTGTTTTAAACAGATTGTCTTGTTAAATGAGTCACATGGACAAAGTTTATATTATATGTATGGTTGTTTGAAAGGTCTTTTATTCACCCATTAATCATTTGTTTGTAAAGGAATTTAACAGAATTGGTGTAACTAACCCGCCACTATATGTGGCTTTTTTCAAGCTTCACTAATAAAAGAT
>NW_013845122.1:0-693 GCF_000517525.1 Limulus polyphemus
CACTACCGGAATGGTTAACAATCTATCACTGATTCAGCTACTGGTACATGTAGTGAAGGATGAAAAACCAACAGAATATTTACTCACACAACAGATGTTGTTGTTATCATCACAGGAACGAAATATATTAAATCAAATCGCAACAATTATCCTATGATTAGGCGTAGTGTTAACTGAAGATTTTTCTCGACGTTACTTTTAATTTGTCCTATTTGTTTCTAACGCTTCGCCAGATGTCGGTATTTAGACCGTGTAACTTTTAATGTATTATACCGTTTATATAAATAGTGTTACAGAGAACCTTTTGTCTCTCACAGTCCAGCTCAACTGACGAGTTCTGGTATTCAACGACAGGCCACTTGGCCATTGCTATTTATAATGCTTCACAGCGTTCGGAGTTTAAGCCGTAATTTTATCGTATTATTAAATATATTGGTTATTGGTACACGTGTGTTTTATTACACCAGTCCCAACAATTATCGATCTGTGTCAATGTAGTATTATTATTAATGATAATTATTATTGGTACACGTGTGTTTTATTACACCAGTCCCAACAATTATCGATGTGTGAGTCAATGTAGTATTATTATTAACGATAATGATTATTGATACACGTGTGTTTTATTACACCAGTCCCAACAACTATCGATGTGTGCCAATATAGTATTATTATTAACGATAAGATTATTGT
>NW_013845123.1:0-382 GCF_000517525.1 Limulus polyphemus
CTATCCTGTATCGTGTGAACATTTAGTGGTTATCCTGTATCGTGTGAGCATTTAGTGGTTATCGTGTATCGTGTGAACATTTAGTGGCTATCCTGTATCGTGTGAGCATTTAGTGGCTATCCTGTATCGTGTGAGCATTTAGTGGCTACCCTGTATCGTGTGAGCATTTAGTGGTTATCATGTATCGTGTGAACATTTAGTGGTTATCCTGTATCGTGTGAACATTTAGTGGCTATCCTGTATCGTGTGAGCATTTAGTGGTTATCGTGTATCGTGTGAGCATTTAGAGGTTATCGTGTATCATTGAGCATTTAGTGGTTATCCTGTATCGTGTGAGTATTTAGTGGCTATCCTGTATCGTGTGAGTATTTAGTGGCTATCC
>NW_013845124.1:0-496 GCF_000517525.1 Limulus polyphemus
AGATAACTGAACCTCCAAGTATTTTTCTTAATTTTTTCTCCATCCATTGCGAGTTAATTGAACTTCTAAGTGTTTTTTCTTAATTTTATCTCCATCTAGTGAGAGATAACTGAACTTCCAAGTATTTTTTCTTAATTTTTCTACATCTATTGAGAGATAACTGAACTTCCAAGTATTTTTTCTTAATTATTTTCTCCATATATTGCGAGTTAACTGAATTTCTAAGTGTTTTTTCTTAATTTTTTCTCCATCTAGTGAGAGATAACTGAACTTCCAAGTATTTTTTCTAATTTCTTTCTCCATCTATTGAGAGATAACTGAACTTCCAAGTATCTTTTTCTTAATTTTTCCTAACATAGTAATGTTTCCTGAAAGTAAACATAATCTATTTTTGGATTAATTTGGAGGCCCAGCGAAGCTGGAACGGTCCCTCCTGGACGGTACAAGTACCCCGGAGCACTGAACCAACGTTTGGGGAGACTTCCAGAACCCACGC
>NW_013845125.1:0-381 GCF_000517525.1 Limulus polyphemus
TTCTGTCCAAAAATGGTTAACGCGCATTTCGCGCCAGAAGAGACGAAGCAACGTTCACACGTTGGAAACGATGATCATCGGAGAGTTCGTGAGGCACCTAAACACCTTCTTTATGGAGTTTTCTCATATTCCTTAGATGTTTACGTTATGTTTCATGAGAGACATGCTATTTCAGGGCCATTTTACGAGTGCGTTACCTTGGGTTAGAGTCAACAAGTGTCTTCAGAGCATCAATATCAATTCCAACACATCGGCCCCTGCCATCACAGTTTTTAAGGCTAAAGTCACATGAACGAAGTTTGCTGAACCATCGTTGACACTTACGAACGTTCAAAACATTCCATAAACTTCTTTGATATTCTTTGTAGCTACAGAGGCGTC
>NW_013845126.1:0-380 GCF_000517525.1 Limulus polyphemus
CACATGTGGGCTTGATTTAAACGTTCCAGTTGCTGACTACAAATCTCTGTATTGACAGTTCTCTGTGGATTAAGAAGTTCGAAATGAATTATTCCTTTGATGTCCCACCAAATGTAAAACATTACTTTCTGCGGATGGAGTCCAGGTTTTGGGGTCGGAAGTGGTTTTGTCTTGGACTGAGCCATTGTTTTTTGCGTTTAATATTCGCATAGAGAATCCATTTTTCATCACCGGCGACAATTATGTCCAAAAATGGTTCATGCTCATTACGCGCCAGAAGAGAAGAAAGCAACGTTCACACATTTGAAACGATGATTATCGGAGAGTTGGTGAGGCACCCAAACACCTTCTTCATTGAGTTTTCCCCTATTCCTTAGATG
>NW_013845127.1:0-379 GCF_000517525.1 Limulus polyphemus
CGAGGGACTTTGTTGGCACTGTAATAAACCTGGGCACAAGAGAGCTCAATGCTGGCAACTTCAACACAGGGGAGATGCCACAGCAGGAAAGGCTGCTACCCAGAAAGGTTGTTGGAACTGTGGAGAGCAAGGACATATGAGGAGTCAGTGTAAGAAGAACATTACCAACAAGTCAGCCTCAAGGAGACCAGTAGTGGTTGGTGTTGAGGGTTGTATAATCCCAGGAAGACCAAAGGGAAGTCTCCTAAGTTGCCTTCTCCATGGGAAGGCCCATATGACATAGTTGATCTTCTTTCAGACGTGACTTTCTGGATAAAATGTGGTGGGCGTAGGTAAGTCAAAGGTGGTGCATGCCAACAGGCTTTGGCGTTATCATGGT
>NW_013845128.1:0-379 GCF_000517525.1 Limulus polyphemus
GACCTTAAACCCTACCCAACTGCTTCATATCCCAGAGATCAGTGTAACATAAACATAACCAGCGAAGTAGAAGGATTCCGACCTTAAACCTTACCCAACTGCTTCATATCTCAGAGATCAGTGTATCATAGACATAACCAGCGAAGTAGGAGGATTCCGACCTTAAACCTTACCCAACTGCTTCATATCCCAGAGAACAGTGTAACATAGACATAACCAGCGAAGTAGAAGGATTCCGACCTTAAACTCTACCCAACTTCTTCATATCTCAGAGATCAGTGTAACATAGACATAACCAGCGAAGTAGGAGGATTTCGACCTTAAACCCTCCAAGCTGCTTCATATCTCAGAGAACAGTGTAACATAGACATAACCAACG
>NW_013845129.1:0-382 GCF_000517525.1 Limulus polyphemus
AATAAATATATCCGTTATTGTTACTATCTTTAATTAATAAATATATCCGTTATTGTTACTATCTTTAATTAATACATATATCCGTTATTGTTAGTATCTTTAATTAATATATGTCCGTCAAAGTCACTATCTTTAATTAATATATATCCGTTATTGTTAGTATCTTTAATTAATATATGTCCGTCAAAGTCACTATCTTTAATTAATATATATCCGTTATTGTTAGTATCTTTAATTAATATATATCCGTTATTGTTACTATCTTTAATTAATACATATATCCGTTATTGTAAGTATCTTTAATTAATATATGTCCGTCAAAGTCACTATCTTTAATTAATATATGTCCGTCAAAGTCACTATCTTTAATTAATATATATCC
>NW_013845130.1:0-379 GCF_000517525.1 Limulus polyphemus
AATCATCATTCTGTTGTAACACTGCATGGGGAGCTATACCTAAATTAGCATAAATATGTATGTTTATTACAGTAAAGTACTTTACTATCTACATATACAAAAGTTTTGAATTGTTAAATTATATTATTGACTTAAATAACTCTGTACAACAATAGTATATTAGCTATTTCAATTACTGGCTATCATATATATATATATATATATATTGTTACGCCTCCAATCGTCAGTTAATTTTCCGTAAATTCGTTCCGACGAAACTTTAGCAACACAAGTCCTTTCTTAAATAAAACTGGTTTATTCTTTCCGAATACACCTTTACGATTCACTTAATTTCAACAGTAGTTCTATAACAACGCTATAACTCACGTCTCACATGGAC
>NW_013845131.1:0-381 GCF_000517525.1 Limulus polyphemus
GTTGTAAGATGTAATATTTAATCTGGTAAACCTCTCTACAAAGTTGTAAGATGTAATATTTAATCCGGTAAGCCTCTACAAAGTTGTAAGATGTAATATTTAATCTGATAAGCCTCTACAAAGTTGTAAGATGTAATATTTAATCTGGTAAGCCTCTCTACAAAGTTGTAAGATGTAATACTTAATCCGGCAAGCCTCTCTACAAAGTTGTAAGATGTAATATTTAATCTGGTAAACCTCTCTACAAAGTTGTAAGATGTAATATTTAATCTGGTAAACCTCTCTACAAAGTTGTAAGATGTAATATTTAATCCGGTAAGCCTCTACAAAGTTGTAAGATGTAATATTTAATCTGGTAAACCTCTCTACAAAGTTAGTAAA
>NW_013845132.1:0-382 GCF_000517525.1 Limulus polyphemus
GACGAGGAACCCACTTTGTTGTGTTAAACTTATATTAAAGTTTTTCTTCATTACCCATTCAAGCCGTCTCCAGCCATAATTAGTCTCAAAGTGGGTTCCTCGTCATCGAAAATGAGCCACTAGTGTTTTGTTGAGGCTGTCTCTGAAATAAATAGACATATATCTATATATACAGACACATATAAGTTATTTCAAGATTATCTATTTCGATACCCTATGTGGCCAGGGTTTTACGTTATTTCTGGTAAAACTCAGTGCTTTTAATATAAATATTCCGTAATGTGCTGTGAATATATCTCAAGAGTCAATATCAAATTATAATATAAGTTAACACAATGTTTGGGCGAAAGACTATGTTAGATATTACAGAAATATATTTATT
>NW_013845133.1:0-382 GCF_000517525.1 Limulus polyphemus
AATTTACACACAGAGGGTTTCTTAAGTTGGCTTTTAATTTACACACAGAGGGTTTCTTAAGTTGGCTTTTAATTTACACACAGAAGGGTTTCTTAAGTTGGCTTTTAATTTACACACAGGGGGTTTCTTAAGTTGGTTTTTGATTTACACACAGGGGGTTTCCTAAGTTGGCTTTTGATTTACACACAGGGGGTTTCCTAAGTTGGCTTTTGATTTACACACAGAAGGTTTCTTAAGTTGGCTTTTGATTTACACACAGAAGGTTTCCTAAGTTGGCTTTTGATTTACACACAGAGGGTTTCCTAAGTTGGTTTTTGATTTACACACAGAGGGTTTCCTAAGTTGGTTTTTGATTTACACACAGAAGGTTTCTTAAGTTGGT
>NW_013845134.1:0-382 GCF_000517525.1 Limulus polyphemus
TGTTCCAGAAAGATGTGTGTTACTTAGGTCACATTGTAAGTAAGCATGGTGTGCAAACTGATCCTGATAAGGTGAAAGCAGTGCGTGATTGGCCAACACCAGACAATGTGGGAGAGTTAAGAAGTTTGTATAGAACTTTGCAACTATAGCTGCTCCACTACATGATTTGACCAAAAAAGGTCAGAAGCTTGAATGGACAGTTTTTTTGCCAATATGCTTTCAAGACGTTGAAGAAAAATTGGCCTCATCTCCACTTTTAAAGCTTCCAGATCCCTCACTGCCGTATATACTGGATTGTGATGCTAGTAATGTCGGAATTGGAGGAGTGTTGTCCTCAGAAATTGGGTGAAAACGAACATGTGGTAGCCTACTTCAGTTGGGT
>NW_013845135.1:0-536 GCF_000517525.1 Limulus polyphemus
ACTATCCATTTTGTAATAAAAGACCTACCAGCCACAATCCATCTGTAATCAAAGACCTAATTACCACAATCCAACTGTAATAAAAGACCTACCAGCCACTCTCTATGTATAGTAAGAAGACCTATCAGCCACAATACATCTATAATAAAAGACCTACCAGTCACTATCCATCTATAATAAAAGACCTACCAGTAACTATCCATCTATAATAAAAGACCTACTAGTCACTATCCATCCATAATAAAGACCTTCCATCCACAATCCATCTTTATTAAAAGACCTGCCAGCTACTATCCATCTATCGTAAAAGACCTACCAGCCACTTTCCATCTATATTAAAAGACCTAAATGCCTCTATCGATCTATAATAAAAGACCTACCAGTAACTATCCGTCTATCATTAAAGACCTACCAGTCACTATCCATCTATAATAAAAGACCTATCACCCACTATCCATCTATAATAAAACACCTAGCAGTTACTATCCATCTATAACAAAAGACCTACCAGCCACAATCCATCTGTAAAAAAAGAC
>NW_013845136.1:0-611 GCF_000517525.1 Limulus polyphemus
GTCTTTTCATAGATAGTATAAAAACACAATATTTAACAGTAGTGTGTACTATCAATAAGAAGACACTCGAATTAGCAATACTGTGTTGACAGTACACAGTATTGTTAAATCTTGTGTCTTCTTATTGACAGTACACAGTATCGTTAAATCTTGTGTCTTTTTATAGATAGTACACAGTATTGCTAATTCGTGTGTCTTCTTATTGACAGTACAAAGTTTTGTTAAATCTTGTGTCTTCTTATTGACAGTACACACTATTGTTAAATCTTGAGTCTTCTTATTGACAGTACACATTATTGTTAAATCTTGTGTTTTTTATTGACAGTACACAGTATTGTTAAATCTTGTGTCTTCTTATTGAGAGTACACGGTATTGTTAAATCTTGTGTCTTCTTATTGACAGTACACAGTATCGTTAAATCTTGTGTTTTCTTATTGACAGTACACAGTATCGATAAATATTGTGTAACGATACTGTGTACTGTCAATAAGAAGAATAAGAAGACACTGGATTTAAATACACAAGATTTAACGATACTGTGTTCTGTCAATAAGAAGACACAAGATTTAACGATACTGTGTACTGTCAATAAGTGTCTTCTTATTGACAG
>NW_013845137.1:0-382 GCF_000517525.1 Limulus polyphemus
CGGTAATTATGGTTACACCAAAGTGTTCATGGAGTAGTTGTGCCAAGTAACTCTAAAGATGATTATGGTGGTTATAAATTCGGTAACTAGAGTTACACCTAGGTATTCGTGGAGTAGTTTTACCAAATAACGCTACAAATGAGTATGGTGTTTACAAATTCGGTAACAAGAGTTACACCTAGGTGTTCATGGAGAAGTTGTTCCAAGTAAGGCTAAAGATGAGTATGGTGGTTATAAATTCGGTAACTAGAGTTACACCTAGGTATTCGTTGAGTTTTTGTACCAAATAACGCTACAGATGAGTATGGGGTTACACATTCAGTAACTAGAGTTACACCTAGGTGTTCATTGAGTAGTTGTTCCAAGTAAGGCTAACGATGAG
>NW_013845138.1:0-378 GCF_000517525.1 Limulus polyphemus
AAAAAAGCAACATATCAACTAGTTAAAAATTACCATTATTTTATGCAACATAGAGAGAAACTGTATTTGACTCTTCAAATGTTTTAATGTTTTTACAGTGAAAAAGTAACACTTTTCTCTACTAAAGAGAAAATGCCCCCCAGTGGCACAGCGGTATGTCTGCGGACTTACAACGCTAGAAACCGGGTTTCGATACCCGTGGTGGGCAGAGCACAGATAGCCCTTGTGTAGCTTTGTGCATAATTAAAAACAAAAAAAAACTAAAGAGAATGTGCAGAACATGTTGTTATTAAGTATATTATGGACAAAACAAATACATTTTGGACATTTGATATATGAACCATTTTTTTCAGCTTTCATCAATTTATGGCCTTAGTG
>NW_013845139.1:0-1044 GCF_000517525.1 Limulus polyphemus
AAACACAAAAGGAATATTTCTTATAACCATGCCACTTCAAGAATTTTAAATCCATCAAAAAAGCACTATATTATACATATACCATGGAATGCACTGCAAATTCTGTAAAAAGTTCATAGTTCTATAATAATAAAACAAGACAGTCTGCTTAGGAAAGAGAAAATCAGCTGTGACAGTGACACCAACAACACTAGATCTTTTTCTTCCTTGGTTTTTCAACATCCTCACTGTTTCGTTTTCTCTTGCTAGCTCCCCTCTTTGACCATATTGCTTTTTTAATGTTTTTAGCAATTGTGTGCACTGATTGTTTTGATCCATGGATTTGGCAGTGCTTTTTCTTCTTTCCTCTCCCTCTATGCTAAAAAACTACAAGAGTGTGTGCTACCACATGCAGACAGCCTATGGCAGAGGGATCCTGTGGGAGGATGTCCTAACGACTGGAGTTTTAGAAAATCTTAAATAATTTCTTAATTATCATTCAATGACGTGACTGATCAAGACGGCAAATCAAAGGATCAGTATTTGAGAGAAGTCTCAAGAACACAGACAGATCCAACCCTACCTGGGATAAATGACAGCACCCGACTGGATCACTGGTGAAGAGAGGTTATGCCTTGCTATCCAGCTCTTGGGAAGGTAGTAAGAGCTTGTCTTAGTATTTTCACTGGACCCAAAATAGAACAGTCATTTAGCATTATGAATGACCTCATTGATGCTAAATCAAACAGGATGGTTGTGCAGACATATTTTTCATTTCAGAGCATGAAATATGATTTAAAATCACAGAACACTAGCAGCCTTGGTCATTACTATAGGAAGAAATTATTATAAACTTTAATAGATCTATAAAGTAAAATTTACTAACCATGTGCATACTGCATATCCTGGCCTTTCCACTTTCCTCACAAAGTCCAATAAAAAGTCACCATTTACATCCTTTTCCTCCAGCCACGACCATTTGAACTTGTTCTTTACCTTTCCTTCTATGCTACTGATACCTATCTACTTGTTTGTACATTTCATTTGATCTATTATCGTTTCGGT
>NW_013845140.1:0-403 GCF_000517525.1 Limulus polyphemus
TATATTTTAATACGTGAATATGAGGAACAGTGGTTAGTGTATTGTTCTATGTGTAGGTTATGGGATGGGATAACTGGTGGTGAACATATGTGTATAAGTATGTGGAACGGTGGTTAGTGTATAGTTCTATGCGTAGGTTATGGGATGGGATAACTGGAGGTGAACATATGTGTATGAGTATGTGGAACAGCAATTAGTGTACAGCCGTTTGGCTAGGTAACATACTGGGATAACTGGGAGTGAATAGATGTGTATGTATGTGAGTACGAGGAACAATGATTAATGTATAGTGTGGTTGGAAAACTTAAAGTGAATAGATATGTATGTGTGTGAGTACGAGGAACAATGATTAGCGTATAGTGTGGTTGGATAACTCAAAGTGAATAGATGTGTATGTGTAGTG
>NW_013845141.1:0-382 GCF_000517525.1 Limulus polyphemus
GAGACAGACGGTCAATATTTCAGAACCATAACTCTAGATAGACGGTCAATAATTTCAGAACCATAACTCGAGACAGACGGTCAATATTTTCAGAACCATAACTCGAGACAGACGGTCAATATTTTATTTTCCTACCGATTAATTTTAATACTAGCACAAAAGTAGTTATTGTTACACTACAGTTGACTTCTCAATTTTCGTTTTGTGATGAAGACACGTTGACCTAAAACAAAGCTCCAGAAATATGAGTGAGTCGTATACAGAAATTTTCCTTTTCCAGAAGAAACACCAAGCTGATTCTGTCATCTTTTTTGCTAAATGCAGACCAACATACAACGCCAATTGCTTTGCGGACAAAACAGCAACTACAAAAAAAAAAAAC
>NW_013845142.1:0-382 GCF_000517525.1 Limulus polyphemus
CAATACAATAAGTACTGACAACTCAGTAACTTAACACCTCTACACCTACTGACAATACAATAAGTACTGACAACTCAGTAACTCAACTCTTCTACACCTACTGACAATACAATAAGTACTGACAACTCAGTAACTCAACTCTTCTACACCTACTGACAATACAATAAATACTGACAACTCAGTAACTTGACACCTCTACACCTACTGACAATACAATTAGTACTGACAACTCCGTAACTTAACACCTCTACACCTACTGACAATACAATTAGTACTGACAACTCAGTAACTTAACACTTCTACACCTACTGACAATACAATAAGTACTGGCAACTCAGTAACTTAACACCTCTACACCTACTGACAATACAATAAGTACTGG
>NW_013845143.1:0-382 GCF_000517525.1 Limulus polyphemus
GGATGAGTATTGTGGTGATTTAGACACGTTTAGAGGATGAGTATTGTGGTGTGTTAGACACGTTTAGAGGATGAGTATTGTGGTGTGTTAGACACGTTTAGAGGATGAATATTGTGGTGTGTTAGACACGTTTAGAGGATGAGTATTGTGGTGTGTTAGACACGTTTAGCGGATGAGTATTGTTGTGTATTATACATGTTTAGAGGATGAGTATTGTGGTGTGTTAGACATGTTTAGAGGATGAGTATTGTGGTGTGTTAGACACGTTTAGAGGATGGGTATTGTGGTGTGTTAGATACGTTTAGTGAATGAATGTTGTTGTGTGTTAGACACGTTTAGAGGATGAGTATTGTGGTGTGTTAGACACTTTTAGGGGATGAGT
>NW_013845144.1:0-381 GCF_000517525.1 Limulus polyphemus
TAGATGTGTGTACGTAAACGCTTGTGTTAGCGCCAGTATTGTTACGTAAAACTGAAATTTCTAGAAAACCTCCACACGCCTTTTAATATAACCAACGCGACTTACTAAAAGAGACTATCCATTTCTAGTTTGCTATAGCCGGTGTGCTATAAACTTCGGAAGCTGTAACTGTAATTCTTATAACGCTTATCAATCAGAAAACGTCAGATATTTGACCAGGAGAATTTACAAAGTTCGAACATTAACAATCATTTAACTTTATGGCTTCTCATCGGGCACGTTACATAAGACAATATCGGCGTGTGTGGTTGGTAAATAATGGAGGACAAAGCTAGCTAGCTTCCCGTAAGCAAATCGTACCTATATCAACTCGTAATTAAC
>NW_013845145.1:0-612 GCF_000517525.1 Limulus polyphemus
TAATAAATCAGGTAGGAGTTAAAAGCTATAATAATATAAGATCAGGTAGGAGTTAAAAGCTATAACAATATAAGATCAGGTAAGAGTTAAAAGCTGTTATAATAATATAAGATCAGGTAGGAGTTAAAAGCTGTTATAATAATAAATCAGGTAGGAGTTAAAAGCTGTTATAATAATAGATCAGGTAGGAGTTAAAAGCTATAACAATATAAGATCAGGTAGGAGTTAAAAGCTATAATAATATAAGATCAGGTAGGAGTTAAAAACTGTTATAATAATAGATTAGGTAGGAGTTAAAAGCTATAATAATATAAGATCAGGTAGGAGTTAAAAGCTGTTATAATAATAGATCAGGTAGGAGTTAAAAGCTATAACAATATAAGGATCAGGTAGGAGTTAAAAGCTATAACAATATAAGATCAGGTAGGAGTTAAAAGCTATAATAATATAAGATCAGGTAGGAGTTAAAAGCTATAATAATATAAGATCAGGTAGGAGTTAAAAGCTGTTATAATAATAAATCAGGTAGGAGTTAAAAGCTATAATAATATAAGATCAGGTAGGAGTTAAAAGCTATAACAATATAAGATCAGGTAAGAGTTAAAAGCTGTT
>NW_013845146.1:0-380 GCF_000517525.1 Limulus polyphemus
CAACACTAATACTACACGATGGCATGTACAGAACAGCTGATATATGTCAACACTAATACTACACGATGGCATGTATAGAACAGCTGATATATGTCAACAATAATACTACACAATGGTATATACAGAACAGCTGATATATGTCAACACTAATACTACACAATGGCATGTATAGAACAGCTGATATATGTCAACAATAATACTACACGATGGTATGTATAGAACAACTGATATATGTCAACACTAATACTACACGATGGCATGTATAGAACAGCTAATATATGTCAACAATAATACTACACGATGACATGTATAAAACACTGATATATGTCAACACTAATACTACACGATGGCATGTATAGAACAGCTGATATATGTACAAC
>NW_013845147.1:0-372 GCF_000517525.1 Limulus polyphemus
CTTCGGTTATATTCTAAACAAAGAAGAGTTTTAAAAATAGGATTATTCATACAAAATCGCACCACCTAAAAGGCCACAACGTTTCTTATAAAATAAACACCACGTTTGGATTGTTTTTTATTCTGGGTTTCGAAAGTTATGTATATTTTTTAAGTTTTCACGGGACATAATATTTTTCGTTAATGTTATAATGTCTCAATTTCGAACTTTCCGACACAATAAGCAGTATCAGATATTATTCTATTAATTTTGCGTCAAAAAGCACTATTTTCAATTTTCCAAAAAAAATTCATATTTTCACCGAAAACCCAAGGCTATAGCCCATGTTTTTTTCCAAAATTTAAAAAAAAATAGTTTTTCCTTATATTTCAA
>NW_013845148.1:0-380 GCF_000517525.1 Limulus polyphemus
ACTTTTAGAAAATCAATTATTGGCTTCAAATCCTGGTCTTTCTCCTGTTCTGTTTTGATATCTATATTTGGTTCCACTTCACCATCATCAACTCTTTCAGTCACCTTGACTTCAGCTTGATGACACCTGGTTAATTCAACCTCTCTTTTGCAGCAATGTCTGCAGTCATTTTTGCAGGGTCTTCGGCTCAGTCCATCGACATTTCCATGAGACTTTCCTTCTCTATATTCAATATTACAATTATACTGGTCTATTTTTCCGATCCAACGTGCCAGTTGTCCCTCTGGGTTCTTTAATTATCTTAACCAGCGTAACGCAGCATGGTATGTCCTGATGGTAAACCTGGCACCATAAAGGTAAGGATGGAAATCTGTCAGACT
>NW_013845149.1:0-382 GCF_000517525.1 Limulus polyphemus
GTACTTAAATTTCGGCCAATTCTTTCTATTATATAATTTCGTAATAGCACTTTGTTAGCTTTACCGGATCATGAACAGAAGAAATCTGAGAAAATTTTAAAGCTTCTGGAGTTTCAATATTTCTTTTTCAACGGCTTTAACTATTTTATATATGTCCCTTTCTATAGCACTGCTGTGTGAGTTTTGAATTTTGTACCACCATGAAGTAAGAGTATTCCCCTTCAAACTTTCCAATGTTTATCGGTTTTGAGTAATGAAATATCAAAATTGCATCTTTTTTGTGCATTGATAAATAAACCTGGTACCTGGGAGAGTTGTTTATCTATAAACTTGGCAAAGAAAGACTGAAGCATATCTGGCTGGTTCTCACGGTTTTCTTCGA
>NW_013845150.1:0-383 GCF_000517525.1 Limulus polyphemus
CACCGCTGTGCCACTGGGGGGGGGGCAAACCGAATAGCATGAATGACTGTCACTTTTATAACGCATGTGTGGAACGTGTTGAACAGCATATCGCGGGCTCAAACCTTGGACGTTTCGATACACAGACCAGCACGCTAACCACTAGGCCACGACCGACCGTTAAGAAAACCACATAACACTCTATAGTTTTGCTCTATGGTTTTGTTGAACGCACTTTTACCTTTGAACTAACGAGAGAAGTATTTTCAATTCATCCAGTTGTAGAAAATCCTATTTAAGAAACGAACATCCACGAAACCGAGGAATAAAGTGGCAAGAGTTCTTCCTCCAATATTTCGACGTATTTCGCAAAATTTATGTTGCCAACGCACTCCACTAAGCTC
>NW_013845151.1:0-381 GCF_000517525.1 Limulus polyphemus
GCGATGGTGGAGCCAAAATTCTGAGGCCCATACCAAGAACGAAATGCAGTAGGAGACAAAAGGGATGTCCTATCCAGGACAGACCATGCACAGTTAAAGCCAACAGTAAAGATAAACACTGGGAGCACTCACAAGGGATTCCAAGACCCCCCCCTTGTGGAGTGGCAAGGTTAAAGACAACCAAGATACCAGTTCAGTCTTGCCACTTCACAAGAAGGAGAAAACCTGGTGATCGATTGAATGAGCACAGCATTCCAGTAGGGGAAAATAGCCCCTAGGTACCAAAATATAGGCAAGATACGTGTGCGGATCACATTTGCCCTGTAAAATAAAATTTGCAGGGCAATAGTGGTAATCCTGCACCAGTGAACACACATGACT
>NW_013845152.1:0-1021 GCF_000517525.1 Limulus polyphemus
TCAAATCCAGCACGGTTTACTGGTTCTTCTTCATTCCCAATAGGATAAGCATGAGATGATTCAGGTGCTTCCTCACGTTGTATAATAGTAGAGGAACCTAACTGTTATAATTGAAAATGATAAGAACAAAAAAAATTATATATAATGCGCTCAATGACTTTACACTATAAGAACAATACAAGATAGTCCACTCAAGGATTTGACTCGATAAATACAATATAAAATAATCCACTTAATTTTACTCAATAAGAACAATACAAAATATTCCACTCGACGATTTTACACAATAAGAACAATACAAAATAATTCACACAACCATATTCCACTCGACGATTTTACACAATAAGAACAATACAGAATAATCCACTCAAGGATTTTACACAATAAGAACAATACAAAATATTCCACTCGAAGATTTTACACAATAAGAACAATACAAAATAATTCACACAACCATATTCTACTCAAAGATTTTACACAATAAGAACAATACAAAATAATTCACACAACCATATTCCACTCGACGATTTTACACAATAAGAACAATACAAAATAATCCACTCAAGGATTTACAAGAAAAGAACAATATAAAACTTCACATCCACATTCACAGTCTTCTAAGAAATACCTTCACTGATGGACTGATGCTATTTGAAAATAATTTTGTATTTATAGCGGTTCAACTTGAAACAAAACAATGTCTAGCGTTATACGTGCACCATAACCATAACAATGAACATTGATACTATCTTAGTCATTGTTTGTGGTTTTTACTTTACAGTGATGTGTTTGTGGTTTCAACTCTACACGTTGTGCTTCTGGTCAGCTATGATGGGGTTTTGTTTCAACTCTACACGTTATGCTTCTGGTCAGCTATGATGTGATTTTGTTTCAACTCTACACGTTATGCTTCTGGTCAGCTATGATGTGGTTTTGTTTCAACTTTACACGTTATGCTTCTGGTCAGCTATGATGTAGGTTTGCTTTAACTCTACACGTTATGCTTCTGGTCAGCTATGAT
>NW_013845153.1:0-382 GCF_000517525.1 Limulus polyphemus
AATACTACATAAAATATAATTGCAAAATCTGTATCTATGATAGTTCAGATTCTGTTGGCATTTTCTGTTTTGGCTTCACATAAGAATGAACTTCAGAGTTTTGTCACAGTCAGGTATCTAATCATCGCCTTGTCCTCCCAGATATGTGCCATTTAGTTTATAGAACCGTGTCGTGCAGCATTATTAACTTCCACGACAAGCTTTTAAGATTCAACTGACCACAGTGACTCTGAAGATTGATGGAAATGCTAAGAGATGGACAGTCAGTGTTTCTTTCATCCTGGTGCTAAAAATAACTTGTACTCTTGATTATAATGCATACTCACCAGTTTCCGGTGATGTAAAGTTAATCTTACTATAATAGTGACTAGCTTGAAACAAT
>NW_013845154.1:0-382 GCF_000517525.1 Limulus polyphemus
TACAGAAGATAGCGAAGTGTGCTCTAATATAAACAACTTACCAAAGAAACTTAAATACAGAAGATAACGAAATGTGTTCTAATATAAACAACTTACCAAAGAAACTTAAATACAGAAGATAGCGAAATGTGTTCTAATGTAAACAACTTACCAAAGAAACTTAAATACAGAAGATAGCGAAGTGTGCTCTAATATAAACAACTTACCAAAGAAACTTAAACACAGAAGATAGCGAAGTGTGCTCTAATATAAACAACTTGCCAAAGAAACTTAAATACAGAACATAGCGAAATGTGCTCTAATGTAAACAACTTACCAAAGAAACTTAAATACAGAAGATAGCGAAATGTGTTCTAATATAAACAACTTACCAAAGAAACTT
>NW_013845155.1:0-382 GCF_000517525.1 Limulus polyphemus
CTGCTTTCTTCCATCCAGCCACTCTTCTATCCAATTTGCTAACTTATCCCACACACCTATAGAGCAAATTTTTACAAGCCTTTTATGTGGCACCTTGTCAAATGCTTTGTGAAAATCCAGATACACTAAATCTACACCTTACCCTCATCTACAAATAAGATTTTCCCTTAGTGAAACCATGTTGACTATCAAATAAAATTCTAAGCTTTGTTAAATGACTTTGCAAAGCATCTTTTAACAGACTTTCCAAAATTTTTCCCACAACTGATGTAAGACTAATGGGTCTATAATTACTGGGACAATTTTTGTCACTTCCCTTGAAAAGAGGAGTTACATTAGCTAACTTCAAATCCTCTGGTACCTGCCCACTATTAGGACTGAC
>NW_013845156.1:0-382 GCF_000517525.1 Limulus polyphemus
TATTATAATAGATTTTATAGTCATGGTAAACATTATATTAGAATTCTTAGTCATGGTATATATTATAGTAGATTTCTTAGTCATGGTAAATATTATAGTAGATTTTTTAGTCATGTTAAATATGATAATAGATTTTATAGTCATGGTAAACATTATATTAGATTTCTTAGTCATGGTAAATATTATAGTAAATTTTTTAGTCATGTTAAATATTATGATAGATTTTATAGTCATGGTAAACATTATAGTAGATTTTTTAGTCATGTTAAATATTATAATAGATTTTATAGCCATGGTAAACATTATAGTAGATTTTATAGTCATGGTAAATATTATAATAGATTTTATAGTCATGGTAAACATTATAGTAGATTTTATTAGT
>NW_013845157.1:0-382 GCF_000517525.1 Limulus polyphemus
AAGTATCAGGAATTAGTTTATTATGATTCACTCTGGTTTTTACAAGAATCAGGAATTAGTTTAGTATGATTACCTCTGTGTATTTCAATTATCAGGAAATAGTTTAGTGTGATTATATCTGTTTGTTACAATTATCAGGAATTAGCTTAGTGTGATTATGTCTGTTTGTTACAATTATCAGGAATTAGTTTAGTGTGATTAACTTTATGTGTTACAAATATATGGAATTAGTTTAATCTGATTAACTATGTTTGCTCCAAGTATTAGGAAGTCGTTTAGTGTGATTAACTCTGCTTGCTTCAAATATCAGGAATCAGTTTAGTGTGATCATCTTTATGTGTTACAAGTATCAGGAAATAGTTTAGTGTGATTATCTGTGTGT
>NW_013845158.1:0-623 GCF_000517525.1 Limulus polyphemus
GTCTTCTTATTGACAGTACACAGTATGTTAAATCTTGTGTTTTCTTATTGACAGTACACAGTATCGTTAAGTACTGTCAATAAGAAGACACAAGATTTTAACGATACTGTGTGTACTGTCAATAAGAAGACACAAGATTTAACGATACCGTGTACTGTCAATAAGAAGACACAAGATTTAACAATACTGTGTATTGTCAATAAGAAGACACAAGATTTTACGATACTGTGTACTGTCAATAAGAAGACAGAAGATTTAACTATACTGTGTACTGTCAATAAGTAGACACGTGATTTAACAATACTGTGTACTCTCAATAAGAAGACACACGATTTAGCAATACTGTGTACTATATATGAAAAGAACCAAGATTTAACGATACTGTGTACTGTCAATAAGAAGACACAAGATTTAACGATACTGTGTACTGTCAATAAGAAGACACAAGATTTAACGATACTGTGTACTGTCAATAAAGAAGACAACAAGTAAAGTATCGTTAAATATTGTGTCTTCTTATTGACAGGACACATTATTGTTAAATCTTGTGTTTTCTTACTGACAGTACACATTATCGTTGAATATTGTGTCTTCTTATTGACAGTACACAGTATCGTTAAATC
>NW_013845159.1:0-909 GCF_000517525.1 Limulus polyphemus
ACTGAATACACTTTAGTTACTAAGCTTGATAAATTATAGCGGAATTCAATGGTATTGATATAGTAATTTATGATTTTTTGGTTTTCTACTGTATATATAAAAAACCTAAAAAAATTATTTCGTTTCATATCTTCCATGTGCAAAACTTTAAAAGGCTTAGTAACCTACGTACGTAACCAAGTATAAAGGCCGTAACAAGAAGAGATAATTGTTTGCTTTACTTCTTTATTTACTATTCTATTTTTTATGAAAAATAAATTTCAGAACTTATTTCTAAATAGCAATAATCTATAAACATATATAATGTATAATAGCTGAAATGTGACTATTTTACAAAATACTAGTCTACTAAAACACAGCCAAGACAGGTCACTTTGTACAGACCAAAGGTCAGTTTTATATTATTGGATATGGTAACATGAGCGCACATGTGCTGCATCATTGTAACTTCTGTATTGTTAGCCAGGCACGGGTGAAAGGTCAGTATAATAAAAATAATAAATATATATAAATGTACAATGTTATGAGATTTAAGCTATTTAGTTTAAATACAATGTTATGAGATTTAAGCTATTTAGTTTAAACATTTATGTTTTTGTGTTATAATTTGTTGTCATTCTAGAATGAAAGAGGCATAATTTATATTTATTTTCTATTATTTTATTTTTATGGTGGTTATGAGATCAGTCAAATCAATTAAACCCGTACAGAGATTCTTTACTGAAAATAACATAAAATATAAAGTTTTTTCTTAAGAAATGTTTGATAACTATGTGAACATCATAAAGATTTTTGCATATGAAATCTGAAAATTTTCTGATGCATAAAAGTATTTTAATCTTAAAATGAAAATTACTTTGCATGTTGGATAGGCAACATGCTAAAAGAAAAAAAAAGCAAAGAAAAACA
>NW_013845160.1:0-381 GCF_000517525.1 Limulus polyphemus
TTAATAGCACTTAAAGTATATTTAAACTGTGTTAATAGAGTTAATAACACTTCAAGTACATTTAAACTGTGTTTACAGAGTGTTAGTAACGCTTCAAGTATATTTAAACTGTTTTTTTAGAGTGTTAATAATGCTTCAATTACATTTAATTTGTGTTTACAGAGTATTAATAGCATTTCAAGTATATTTAAACTGTATTTACAGAGTGTTAATAACACTTCAAGTATATTTAAACTGTGTTTATAGAGTTAATAACACTTCAAGTACTTTTAAACTGTGTTTACAGAGTGTTAATAACACTTCAAGTATATTTAAACTGTATTTACAGAGTGTTAATAATGCTTCAATTACATTTAAATTGTGTTTACAGAGTGTTAATAG
>NW_013845161.1:0-480 GCF_000517525.1 Limulus polyphemus
TAGTTTACAAAGTACATATATTATAACTTGTAGTTTACAAAGTACATATATTATAACTTGTAGTTTACAAAGTACATATATTATAACTTGTAGTTTATAGGATACAGATATTGTAACTTGTAGTTTACAGGATACAGATATTGTAACTTGTAGTTTACAGGATACAGATATTGTAACTTGTAGTTTACAGGATACAGATATTATAACTTGTAGTTTACAGGATACAGATATTATAACTTGTAGTTTACAGGATACAGATATTGTAACTTGTAGTTTACAGAGTACAGATATTATAACTTGTAGTTTACAGGATACAGATATTGTAACTTGTAGTTTACAGGATACAGGTATTGTAACTTGTAGTTTACTGGATACAGATATTGTATCCTGTAAACTACAAGTTACAATATCTGTATCCTGTAAACTACAAGTTATAAGATATTATAACTTGTAGTTTACAGGATACAGATATTGTAACTT
>NW_013845162.1:0-545 GCF_000517525.1 Limulus polyphemus
AGTTATAAATTATGTAACTAGAGTTACACCTAGGTATTCGTGGAGTTGTTGTACCAAGTAAGGCTAACGATGAGTATGGTAGTTATAAATTATGTAACTAGAGTTACACCTAGGTATTCGTGGAGTAGTTATACCAAGTAAGGCTAAAGATGAATATGGTGGTTATAAATTCGGTAACTAGATTTACACCTAGGTATTCGTGCAGTTTTTGTACCAAATAACGCTACAGATGAGTATGGTGGTTACAAATTCAGTAACTAAAGTTACACCTAGGTGTTCGTGGAGTTGTTGTACCAAATAACGCTAAAGATGAGTATGAAGGTTATAAATTAGGTAACTAGAGTTAAACCTACGTGTTCATGCAGTAGATGTACCAAGTAAAGGTTCGTGGAGTAGTTGTACCAAGTAAGACTAAAGATAAATATGGTGGTTATAAATTCGGTAACTAGAGTTACACCTAAGTGTTCATGTAGTAGTTGTACCAAGTAAGGCTAAAGATGAGTATGGTGGTTAAAAATTCTGTAACTAGAGTTACAACTAGATTA
>NW_013845163.1:0-602 GCF_000517525.1 Limulus polyphemus
CAATATTGTGTTATGTTAATTGTAAGTTACGTTTCTGTATGCGATCGAAATTGTGTAATGGTGTTAACTAGCTTCTTTTGGAAGATCTGTGCAGCCGAGGTCATGATCCTCTTTTGAAAAAAAACGTCTGCATAATTCGCCAAAAGTTCCCTAACCTGAAGAGCCTGTGATGATGACAAATGGACTATGCTCTTCTTATAGAGGTCAGCTAAATGTTCTGGGAGAGGATGTCCTTTCTTTATGGCTGTATTTCTTGCCGTAACATTGAATAGCTCTATCTCCTGACACACACCCAACAATGAGCTTTCCTTAAGTGTCTGCTCACATTTAGAGAAATTAGCCACTGTTATGGGTACTACTTGATGACTTGCCACAAGTGACCTTCCAATTTTCACGTCCGCTAGCCTGAATGGGTCCTCCACTGCCTCCACAAGCATCGGGCTTCCTTGGGGATGTTCTTTGATTCTATTCCAAATTATCTTCTCTGACATAGGGGGTATTGTAGTTGACTTAAGTGCTGTGACATGCAAATCAACAAATGCAGTAACACTTACCGGAATTTGGCCTTTGTTGTTCCCAAACGTCGTATTATCAAAGTTAAC
>NW_013845164.1:0-708 GCF_000517525.1 Limulus polyphemus
TTTTAATTCACAAGTTTTTATTTACCATATATATATATATAGCGATGTGAATTTTTAAACAGAAGTTTTTATTTACCATATTTATATATCTACATATCGTTGAAAATGTTTACTCAGAAGTTTTTATTGACCATATATATATCGATGTGAATTTTTAAATAGAAGTTTTTCTTTACCATATATATATATATATCGATGTGAATGTTTAATCAGAAGTTTTTATTTACCATGTATATGTATATCGTTGTGAATGTTTAATCAAAAGTTTTTATTTACCACATATATATATATCGATGTGAATTTTTAATCAGAAGATTTTATTTACCATATATATATATCGATGTGAATTTTTAATCAGAGATATTTATTTACCATATATAAATATATATGTATATCTATGTGAATGTTTAATCAGTAGTTTATATTTACCATATATATATCGATGTGAATGTTTAATCAGAAGTCTTTATTTACCATTTATATGTTTGTAAATGTTTAATCAGAAGTTTTTATTTACCATATATATATATAGTGATGTGAATGTTTAATCGGTAGTTTTTATTTACCATATATATATATATCGATGTCCAATTTTTAATCACAAGTTTTAATTACCATCTATATATATATATCGTTCTAAAACTTTAATCACGAGATATAATTTCCATATATATATCGTTGTAAATGTTTACTCAGAAGTTTTTATTT
>NW_013845165.1:0-625 GCF_000517525.1 Limulus polyphemus
GCTTTCCTAACACAAAATCACATTACAATGAGCGCCATTTTAACCACTTAAAACGGTTGGAATGAGTTTTATATTTCGAACTATAATTATGGTTTATTATTCGAAATAATTAATGTCATATTATTTTTTTTTATATTTGAACTGAAGAATAGTTAATAAAATCCGTTATTTACACATAAAATAGGGGGAAATACCTCTAACTCAGAAGAAAATGAGTAAACATGTCACAACAGACATTTCTTCATATTTAATTTTTCATGAGCGACATCTACCAACAACTTCGTTAGGCTTCAACTAACCAGAGAAAAATGATAAATTTGGTCCTTACTCGCACTTCCCAAATCACATCAAATTAATTTTCTCGCCTGTTCGGACACGCACGTCACTGGCACGCGAGATGGGAGAACTTCAGAGAAAACACGTGTAATGAGTCAAGTGGACTCTCCCCAAGGGAGACAGATCGCTATACTCAGTGTAGAGTGATTACAAACCTTGCCTTCTTCCTTTCTTCGCTATGGTTATTGCTACGTCTGATCGGTATATCTAGCGTATCCCAAGAGTTGGCAGTAATAGGTCCCTTATGGGACGGCCATTGGTTACAGTTACGTCAGGTTAAGAATCAATA
>NW_013845166.1:0-379 GCF_000517525.1 Limulus polyphemus
AGTGATTTACTTACATTCCATGGCCCATGGTTCTAGTCGTCTGAGATAATATAGCAATCTTTCTAGTGATCTACTTACATTCCATGGCCCATAGTTCTAGTCGTCTGAGATAATATCGCAATCTTTCTAATGATTTACTTACGTTCCATGGCCCATGGTTCTAGTCGTCTGAGATAATATCGCAATCTTTCTAATGATTTACTTACGTTCCATGGCCCATGGTTCTAGTCGTCTGAGATAATATAGCAATCTTTCTAATGATTTACTTACATTCCATGGCCCATGGTTCTAGTCGTCTGAGATAATATAGCACTCTTTCTAATGATTTACTTACATTCCACGGCCCATGGTTCTAGTCGTCTGAGATAATATAGCAATC
>NW_013845167.1:0-382 GCF_000517525.1 Limulus polyphemus
AACTCTAGTTACGAATTTATAACCACCATACTCATCTTTAGCCTTACTTGGTACAACTATACCATGAACATTTAGGTGTAACTCTAGTTACCGAATTTATAACCACCATACTTATCTTCAGCCTTACTTGGTACAACTACTCCATAAACACCTAGGTGTAACTATAGTTTCCGAATTTATAACCACCATATTCATCTTTAGCTTTACTTGGTACAATTACTCCATGAACACTTAGGTGTAACTCTAGTTACATAATTTATAACCACCATACTCATCTTTAGCCTTACTTGGTACAACTACTCCATGAACACTAAGGTGTAACTCTAGTTACAGAATTTATAACCACCATACTCATCTTTAGCCTTACTTGGTACAACTACTC
>NW_013845168.1:0-382 GCF_000517525.1 Limulus polyphemus
TTTTTTATTTGTTAATTTGAACTTAACAAGGCATCTTCATCATGAAACCGAATTTTGATGTACTTCTTTGGTCTACTACACAACTTTCTACTTTCATAAATCATGAACAAATTAGTTTAAAATGGTGGCAATTTATGAATTCTCACATATATTAAGGCCCGGCATGGCCAGATGGTTATGGCGCTCGACTCGCAATCTGAGGGTCGCGTGTTCGAATCCTCGTCCCACCAAATATGCTATTCTTTGGTAAAAGAGTAGCCCAAGAGTTGGCGGTGGGTGGTGATGACTAGCTGCCTTCCCTCTAGTTTTTCACTGCTAAATTAGGGACGGCTAGCGCAGATAGTCCTCGTGTAGCTTTGCGCGAAATTCACAAACCACATAT
>NW_013845169.1:0-936 GCF_000517525.1 Limulus polyphemus
AAATACATTGCCATAATAACAGTAATTCAATCAAAACTAAAATAACATAAAAATTAAATGAGTAACAAACAAAATACTGTACATATTAGAAAATGTGCAATTCACACGAAGACTGCATGTTGCCCAGTGTTGGTGAAAGTTCTTTGATGTATGGGGTTTCTTTAATTAGTAATTCCAGATCAGTGTTGGCTTTGTAAAGGATATTGAAATTTGATAGGTACAATTCATGTCCTGTTTCTTCACTATTTTGGCATATACAAAAAGCATAGGGGGGTTAATGAGCTGTTTTTGTGTTTTCATGGAAATTCTCATATGTTCATTTGCTCTAGCTAGTAGATGGCGTTTGGCTTTGTTAATAGCGAATATTTTCGTATTTGATTTGTCTATAAATATTATGAAATATAGCTAGATGATGAACGATTTTGAAAAAAAAAGTACTGTAGCGAATCACTTCAATATCTCTGTTCTGGTAAAAAAGAAACATCAGGTGAGACACCACTATACGATTTTAGTACAAAAACGAGTAGTGTGTTTAATTGTTCAATCTAACGAGTGAGCTTACTGAGATGGAATTTTTTGAATGTAACACAGAATTCTGATAAGTAAAATAATGTGGCGTTTCCTGCAATAAATGTGTCAGATGTTTTATCGTGAAGGGTTTCAAATTTGTTTTTAACCTTCATCAGGATTGGTCCAAGGAGGGTCAGGTTCAACCTAGTTGGATAGGTTTTTCTCAATGTTTTATGTGTCGCCATCTAGTGGCATAATACGTATTCATCTTTGTTATATCGTATAACAGGTACACGAAAAAAAGCACAAAGACGTCTAGCAATTGTCAAGAACAAAGTGCCATATTCAAGTTTTTATTAAGATAATGGCTTTATAATGGCGCCACCTAATAGTTCCTTTAAAATAAAACCAAGTAATATTTTTTAA
>NW_013845170.1:0-417 GCF_000517525.1 Limulus polyphemus
AAATGAGGGCGTATTTTATCGTTTTAGATATTACATATGTCACTGTTGGTTATACAAGGGCGTATTTTATAGTTTTAGATATTACATATGTCACTGTTGGTTATACAAGGGCGTATTTTATAGTTTTAGATATTACATATGTCACTGTTGGTTATATGAGGGCGTATTTTATCGTTTTAGATATTACATATGTCACTGTTGGTTATACTAGGGCGTATTTTATCGTTTTAAATATTACATATGTCACTGTTGGTTATACTAGGGCGTATTTTATCGTTTTAAATATTACATATGTCACTGTTGGTTATACGAGGGCGTATTTTATCGTTTATATATTACATATGTCACTCTTGGTTATACAATGGCGTATTTTATAGTTTTAAAATATTACATATGTCACTGTTGGTTATACTAGGG
>NW_013845171.1:0-381 GCF_000517525.1 Limulus polyphemus
GTAAGGCTAAAGATGAATTTGGTGGTTATAAATTCTGTAACTAGAGTGACACCTAAGTGTTCATGGAGTAGTTGTACCAAGAAAGGTTAAAAATGAGAATGGTGGTTATAAATTCTGTAACTAGAGTTACACCTTGGTGTTCATGGAGTAGTTGTACCAAGTAAGGCTAAAGATGAGTATGGTGGTTATAAATTCGGAAACTAGAGTTACACCTAGGAGTTCATGGAGTAGTTGTACCAAATAACGCTAAAGATGAGTATAGTGTTACACATTCAGTAACTACAGTTACACCTAGGTGTTCAAAGAGTAGTTGTACCAAGTAAGACTAAAGATGAGTATGGTGGTTATATATTCGGTAACTAGAGTGACATCTAAGTGTTC
>NW_013845172.1:0-382 GCF_000517525.1 Limulus polyphemus
TTGTATAATCCCAGGAAGACCAAACGGAAGTCTCCTAAGTTGTCATCTCCATGGGAAGGCCCATACGACATAGTGGATCATCTCTCAGACGTGACTTTCCGGATAAAATGTGGTCGGCGAGGTTAGCCAAAAGTGGTGCATGCCAACAGGCTTTGGCGTTATCACAGTCCAGGACATTTCAGTTGGGACGAAGTGGAAAACAGAACAAATGATGCTGATGAAGACGTGCCACCTGAAGAAGCCACCGTCGAAGAAGAAACTCTACTCAGTTTTGAGAAGGGAAACGGTGAAGCTCTTGGTGAAGTTACTACCACTGATGTGACTGTTATCGATGATGGGACATTTACTGATGAAGTGGATGAACCCCACATGAAGCAGAAGC
>NW_013845173.1:0-383 GCF_000517525.1 Limulus polyphemus
TTCTTCCAACAACTGTTGTAATTTCTCTTCTCGTTCTTCTTGTTTCTTTTCTTTTTCGTCTAACAACTGTTGTAATTTCTCTTCTCGTTCTTCTTGTTTCTTTTCTTTTTCGTCTAACAACTGTTGTAATTTCTCTTCTCGTTCTTCTTTTTTTTTCTTGTTTATTTTCTCGTTCTTCTTGTTTCTTTTTCTGTTTCTGTATTGCTGCCATTAAGTCTGCTATGCTGTAGTTTGATTTGCCGCTTCTCGTTTCCATTTTTTTTGTCCCACTCTCTGACACCAATTTGTTACGTCTCCGTTTGTTAATTGATTTTCCGTAAATTCGTTCCGACGAAACTTTAGCGGCACAAGTCCTTACTTAATAAAACTGGTTTATTCTTTGT
>NW_013845174.1:0-381 GCF_000517525.1 Limulus polyphemus
GAGCTGATTGGGTGCCATCGGGCTGAAGTCAAGCCGACTGAAAGAGCTGATGATGGTGAAGTGGAACCAAATATAGATATCAGGGCAGAACAGGAGAGGGACCAGGATTTGAAGCTAATAATTAATTTTTTCAAAGCAAGTGTTTTGCGCCCTGCTTGGAAGAAGGTGTCTAGTCTAAGCCCTGTGACAAAGCACTATTGGGCACAATGGGACCAGTTAAAGCTTGAAGATGGTATTCTTGTCCGGAGATGGGAAACTACAGATGGGAAAATGACGATTTGGCAAACAGTTATACCGGGGAAGTTACGGGCAGTTGTGTTGCGTCAATCCCATGATAGCTTAACAGGAGGACATCTCGGAATCAAGAAGACATTGAGTCAC
>NW_013845175.1:0-457 GCF_000517525.1 Limulus polyphemus
CTTCTTGTCTAGACTTTACGAACATGATGTTAGTTAACCTAGGTTTAGTTTTTCCGATACAAACTTAGTTCACTTCTTGTCTAGACTTTATTAACATTATGTTAGTTACCCTAGGTTTAGTTTTTCTATACAAACTTAGTTCACTTCTTGTCTAGACTTTATTAACATGATGTTAGTTACCCTAGTTTTAGTTTTTCTGTTACAAACTTAGTTCACTTCTTGTCTAGACTTTACGAACATGATGTTAGTTACCCTAGGTTTAGTTTTTCTATACAAACTTAGTTCACTTCTTGTCTAGACTTTATTAACATGATGTTAGTTACCCTAGTTTTAGTTTTTCTGTTACAAACTTAGTTCACTTCTTGTCTAGACTTTTGGAACAGTGAACTAAGTTTGTATCGGAAAAACTAAACCTAGGGTAACTAACATCATTCTTGTCTAGACTTTACGAACATGA
>NW_013845176.1:0-381 GCF_000517525.1 Limulus polyphemus
TTTTTGTTGTTGTTGTTCTTGACTTGCCGGTCGAGTATGGCCCAGAGGTTTTCGATGGGGTTCATGTCAGGAGATTGGCTCGGCCATGGCAACTTCTGAATACCATTTTCTTCCTGCCACTTTTGGGTGTTTCTAGCAGTGTGACACGGTGCTCCATCTTCCTGGAAAAACGTTGTGTTATTGTCCACGAAACCCGAGGAATAAAGTGGCAAGAGTCCTTCCTATATTTCGACATACTTCGCAAAATTTATGTTGCCAACGCACTCCAATAAGCTCGATCTCACACCAGCCCAAACACCTCTCCAAACTATCACGCTGAAACCACCATGCTTCACAGTTGGCTGCAATCTGTTGAGCCAAAACTCTTGGTGAGGCATTCTT
>NW_013845177.1:0-382 GCF_000517525.1 Limulus polyphemus
ATTCACACTTGAACAACAGTTGATCAGTAGAATTATTAACACATGAATAACAGTTGATCAGTAGAATTATTCACACTTGAATAACAGTTGATCAGTAGAATTATTAACACATGAATAGCAGTTGATCAGTAGAATTATTAACACATGAATAACAGTTGATCAGTAGAATCATTAACACATGAATAACAGTTGATCAGTAGAATTATTCACACTTGAACAACAGTTGATCAGTAGAATTATTCACACTTGAATAACAGTTGATCAGTAGAATTATTCACACTTGAATAACAGTTGATCAGTAGAATCATTAACACGTGAATAACAGTTGATCAGTAGAATCATGAACCCATGAATAACAGTTGATCAGTAGAATCATGAACAC
>NW_013845178.1:0-382 GCF_000517525.1 Limulus polyphemus
GATACCTGGTCTGGTCTATTTTACATGGTCTACGATACCTGGGCTATGATACATGGTCTATGATACCTGGTCTATGATACATGGTATATGTTACCTGGTCTATGTTACCTGGTCTATGATACCTGGTCTATGTTACCTGGTCTATGATACATGGTCTATGTTACCTGGTCTATGATGCTTGACAGTGTAATGAGCTATAGGAAAGTAGTAGCCTCTCTTTGATCTATGAGCTAGGCCTAAAAAAGTTACATTGGGCGAGTTTTGGTTAGACTCATGGCTCTTCATATAAGACACCGAGGAAGTAATATTAGTCTGGTCCTGATGATTATCATCATTAGTCTTCAGATAGGAGTCTGTGGAACGTACAGTGGCTAGATCTTGG
>NW_013845179.1:0-382 GCF_000517525.1 Limulus polyphemus
TGATGAATATATTATGCGAATATTAAACGCCAAAAACTACTTCCGACCCCAAAATTTGGACTCCATCTGCAGAAAGTGATGCTTTGCATTTAGTGGGACATCAAAGGAGTAATTACTTTCGAACTCCTCAATCCACAGCGAACTATCAATGCAGAGATATATAGTCAGCAACTGGAACGTTTAAATCAAGCCCTTCATCAAAAACGCCCATCACTCGTCAATCGGAAAGGTGTTCTTCTTCTCCACGACAATGCACGTCAACATGCGGCACGTTTGACGCAACACAATATTATGGAGTTGAGTTGGAAAGTTCTCCCACACCCACCATATTCTCCAGATATGGCACCATCAGATTATCATCTTTTTCGTTCGCTGCAACATC
>NW_013845180.1:0-379 GCF_000517525.1 Limulus polyphemus
TGTGGAGTAAGTTACATAACGTTGTGGAATAAGTTACATAACGTTGTGAAGTAAGTTACATAACACTGTGGAATAAGTTACATAACATTGTGGAATAAGTTACATAACATTGTGGAATAAGTTACATAACATTATGGAGTAAGTTACATAACATTGTGGATAAGTTACATAACATTGTGGAATAAGTTACATAACATTGTGGAGTAAGTTACATAACATTGTGGAGTAAGTTACATAACGTTGTGGAATAAGTTACATAACGTTGTGAAGTAAGTTACATAACACTGTGGAATAAGTTACATAACATTGTGGAATAAGTTACATAACATTGTGGAATAAGCTACATAACATTGTGGAATAAATTACATAACATTATGGA
>NW_013845181.1:0-665 GCF_000517525.1 Limulus polyphemus
TATTAATTTTTTTTTTTCAGTATTATAATTTGGAAACGACAGAGTCTCAATATATCACAGAGTTGTCGTGATAGAAATCCCGGGAAAGAAGGAAACCTGAATTATGTAAAATATTCACCAATTGGTGATTATAACTTAAAACATGAGGAACATGTAGAAAAAACTGCTAGAGACGCCAGAACGAAAAATGTATCAGAAATTGATGACGTGAGTGTTAATAAACTATTTAGTTTAATGTACCATTAAGCAATATTTATATTTGAGAATTACGCAATGAACGTAAAAATGTAGTTTTACTTTTGTTTGTTTGTTGTGAAACATAAAGCTATACAATGGGCTATCTGTTCTGTGCCCTGCACGAGTAACGAAACCCAATTTTTAGAGTACCTCAGTGGTAAATCTGAAGGCTTATAACTGGGGGAAAAGATGAAGTATACAGTCACGACTTCAGATTTACCACTGAGGTACTGGGGGGAAAAGATGAAGTATACAGTCACGAGATCGAATCCCGTCACCGAACATGACTGTCATTACAGCCTTATGGGTATTATACGACCACTCTCACTATACAAGTGAGAGACTAGGCATGGGCTACTTTTTACTGATTCTCACTTCAAAATTAGAGATGTATAGCGGAGATAACCCTAGCTTTGTAAGAAATTCAA
>NW_013845182.1:0-382 GCF_000517525.1 Limulus polyphemus
GTACATAAAGTCAGTTATTGTATTGAAGTGATGTGAAGTTATTATATAAAATAACGGAAAGTAAAGCAAGTCCTCTTTTCACCATTTGTACATAAAGTCAGTTATTGTACTGATGTAATGTGAAGTTACTATATAAAATAACGGAAAGTAAAGCAAGTCCTCTTCTTACCATTTGTACATAAAGTCAGTTAATTGTACTGAAGTGATGTGAAGTTATATAAAATAACGGAAAGTAAAGCAAGTCCTCTTGTCCCCATTTGTACATAAAGTCAGTTAATTGTATTGAAGTGATATGAAGTTATTATATAAAATAACGGAAAGTAAAGCAAGTCCTCTTCTCACCATTTGTACATAAGGTCAGTTAATTGTATTGAAGTGATGT
>NW_013845183.1:0-382 GCF_000517525.1 Limulus polyphemus
AATAAGAAAGAAAACAAGAAGTACAAATGGAAAACATTAGTAAATTTAAAAGCGAATTAGATACGTTAAAGGACGATCTATTGACTTTTACACAAGGAGGATACATTGATCATCGACTTAATCAGCCCCAGACAATGGCAAGCCCCTTACAGAACCCACAGCTAAACCCTAATGCAGACATATTCAGTCTCGTTAGAAGTCACATCCCAGATATGAATGTCAGTAATAGGAGTGATCCAGTGCGAAGGAAGCCACAGGAATACGATGGGAAAGCACCATGGGAAGCATATAGAGCACAGTTTGAGTTACTGGCAGAGATGAATGGATGGACAGAGGAGCAGAAAGATGTACATCTGGCAACGAGCTTGAAGGTACAACCACT
>NW_013845184.1:0-924 GCF_000517525.1 Limulus polyphemus
GATATAAAGATACTGTGTACTGTCAATAAGAAGACACAAGTATTTAACGATAATGTGTATTGTCAATAAGAAGATACAAGATTTAACTATACTGTGTACTTTCAATAAGAAGAAATCTTGTGCTTTCTTACTGACAGTACACATTATTGTTTAATCTTGTGTCTTTTAATTGACAGGACACATTATTGTTAAATCTTGTTTTTTTACTGACAGTACACATTATCGTTGAATATTGTGTCTTCTTATTGACAGTACATATTATTGTTAAATCTTGTGTTTTCTTATTGACAGTACACAGTATCGTTTAATATTGTGTCTTCTTATTGACAGTACACAGTATTGTTAAATCTTGTGTCTTCTTATTGAGAGTACACAGTATTGTTAAATCGTGTGTCTTCTTATTGACAGAATACACTTTTGTTAAATCTTTTGTCTTCTTATTGAAAGTACACAGTATCGTTAAATCTTGTGTCATCTTATTGACAGTACACAGTGTACATATTATTGTTACATTGTGTCTTCTTATTGCGTTGAATAGACAGTACACATTATGTTAAATCTTGTGTTTTTTACTGACACATTATTCTGTCAATAAGAAGTCTTGTGTCTTCTTATTGACAGTACACAGTATCGTTAAATCTTGTGTCTTCTTATTGACAGTACACAGTATCGTTAAATCTTGTGTTTTTTATTGATAGTACACAGTATTGTTAAATCGTGTGTTTACTTATTGACAGTACACAGTTTTGTTAAATATTGTGTCTTCTTATTAAAAGTACACAGTATCGTTAAATGACCCAAGTATCGTTAAATCCTGTATACTGTCAAAAAAAGACACAAGATTTAACGATACTGTGTACTGTCAATAAGAATACACAAGATTTAAGATACTGTGTACTGTCAATAAGAAGACACAAGATTTAA
>NW_013845185.1:0-430 GCF_000517525.1 Limulus polyphemus
TTCTACCTCCTGGCACACACCCAACAATGCCCCTTCCTTAAGTGTCTGCTCATATTCAGAGAAATTGGCCACTGTTATAGGTACTACTTGACGACCTGCTACAAGTGACCTTCCAATCTTCAAGTCCGCTGGCCTGGATGGGTTTTCCACTGCTTCTACAGCATTGGGCTCCCATGGGGATGTTCTTTTATCATACCCCAAATTATCTTCTCTGACATAGGGGGTATTGTAGTTGATTTAAGTGCTGTGACATGCAGATCAACGGATGTAGCAACACTTACTGGAGTTTGGATTTGTTGTTTCCAATCGTCATTTTATCGAAATTGACTACACACTTCCTCGGTAGTAGATAGTCCAATCCTAATATGTATTGGTCTTCAATTGTCAGCCAAGTATACTTTCTGTCTGTTTTTCATGCCCATGAGCTCAA
>NW_013845186.1:0-383 GCF_000517525.1 Limulus polyphemus
TTATTAGTGTATTTAACCAGATGAGGACAGATGTCGAGAACAACAAGTTTTGCAATTGGTTGTCTGAGAAAAGTAATTATATCTAATTCTTTGATTGTGACAAAATAGCTTTAATAATCTCCTGATAGAGACGATTACTTAGGTACCATTACGTGATATAACAATGACCTTACGTAACTTGGGTAC
Source organism: Limulus polyphemus (assembly GCF_000517525.1). NCBI lineage: Eukaryota > Metazoa > Arthropoda > Merostomata > Xiphosura > Limulidae > Limulus > Limulus polyphemus. The sequence goes on from NW_013845186.1 coordinate 187, forward strand.
CGTTACGTGATATAACAATGACCTTGCGTAACTTGGGTACCGTTACGTGATAAAACAATGACCTTGCGTAACTTGGGTACCGTTACGTGATAAAACAATGACCTTGCGTAACTTTGGTACCGTTACGTGATAAAACAATGACCTTGCGTAACTTTGGTACCGTTACGTGATAAAACAATGACCTTGCGTAACTTGGG
>NW_013845187.1:0-400 GCF_000517525.1 Limulus polyphemus
TAACAAATGTATGTAACAGTTTATAGTACAGGTGGTTTCAATTAACACCGCCTGAGCCTGACCCCTTGTTATTTGATACATCCTGTTAGAAGAGATTACCAAACAATACAGACACCATAAATTACAAAGAAAATTACTTTACAGCACTTAAAAGATTAGTCCTGGTCACATTCCTCTCATTACAGGCAAGATTTATGTTGGAATGTATTGAGACCCGCCACCTGTATTATTGGGATGAATGTATTTAGCCTGTTTCACAACCAACATATGGGTTTTATTGTTGTCACTACTGAGTTTGAACCATTTGCAAAATATCAGAATAAACTATATATATATATATATATATCAGTTAGACTGTTTTAATTCTAACCCAATAACAACAGAAGTGTGGGTCTTACTA
>NW_013845188.1:0-509 GCF_000517525.1 Limulus polyphemus
TAAACCAGCAGAAAGTAACTGTAAAACTGATATAAACCAGTAGAAAGTAACTGTAAAATTGATATAAACCAGCAGAAAGTAACTGTAAAACTGATATAAACCAGCAGAAAGTTACTGTAAAACTGATATAAACCAGTAGAAAGTAACTGTAAAACTGATATAAACCAGTAAAACGTAACTGTAAAATTGATATAAACCAATAGAAAGTTACTGTAAAACTGATATAAACCAGTAGAAAGTAACTGTAAAACTGATATAAACCAGCAGAAAGTAACTGTAAAACTGATATAAACCAGCAGAAAGTAACTGTAAAACTGATATAAACCAATAGAAAGTTACTGTAAAACTGATATAAACCAGTATAAAGTAACTGTAAAACTAACTTTCTACTGGTTTATATTACTGTAAAACTGATATAAACCAGTAGAAAGTAACTGTAAACTGATATAAACCAGCAGAAAGTAACTGTAAAACTGATATAAACCAGCAGAAAGTAACTGTAAAACTGA
>NW_013845189.1:0-280 GCF_000517525.1 Limulus polyphemus
ATATGTCATGTGGTTTTATATTACTCTGTAAACACTGTCGTTTCATGTAATTTTATATTTACCCTTCAAACATTATTTTTTCACGTAGTTTTCTATTTACTCTTTAAACACCGATGTTTCATGTGGTTTTATATTACTCTGTAAACACTGTCGTTTCATGTAATTTTATATTTACCCTTCAAACATTATTTTTTCACGTAGTTTTCTATTTACTCTTTAAACACTGATGTTTCATGTGGTTTTATATTACTCTGTAAACACTGTCGTTTCATGTAATTTT
>NW_013845190.1:0-999 GCF_000517525.1 Limulus polyphemus
CCAATACTAACAGATCTTATAAAAGACACAAGGAATACAGGAAATCTGAGTTATAAGATCTGTTAGTATTAGACAATGATTCAAAACACAAGGAATAAAGGAAATCGGAGTTATGAGATCTGTTCGTATTGGAAAATGATTCAAGACACAAGGAATACAGGAAATCTGAGTTATAAGATCCGTTAGTATTGGACAATGATTAAAGACACAAGGAATAAAGGAAATCATAGTTGTAAGATCTGTTAGTATTGGACAATGATTCAAGACAAAAGGAATACAGGAAATCATAGTAGTAAGATCTGTTCGTATTAAACAATGATTCAAGACACAACGAATACAGGAAATATGAGTTATAAGATCTGTTCGTATTGGACAATGATTCAAGACACAAGGAATAAAGAAAGGGAAATCTGAGTTATAAGATGATTCAAGACACAAGGAATACAGTAGTTGTAAGATCTGTTACTGTTGGACAATGATTCAAGACACAAGGAATAAAGGAAATCATAGTAGTAAAATATGTTCCTATTAAACAATGATTCAAGACACAAAGAATACAGGAAATCTGAGTTATAAGATCTGTTAGTATTAGACAATGATTCAAGACACAAGGAATAAAGGAAATCTGAGTTATGAGATCTGTTGGTATTGGATATTAAAACACAAGGAATAAAGGAAATCAGAGTTGTAAAATCTGTTGATATTGGATAATGATTCAAGACACAAGGAATACAGGAAATATGAGTTGTAAGATCTGTTCGTATTGGACAATGATTCAAGACACAAGGAATAAAGGAAATCGTTAGTATTGGACAATGATTCGAGTTATAAGATTTCAAGAAATCAAAGACACAGGGAATAAGGGAAATCTGAGTTATAAAGTCTGTTAGTATTGTACAATGATTCAAGACACAAGGAATAGTTAGTATTGGACAATGATTCGGAATAAAGTAAATCAGAGATATAAGATCTTTGTGTCTTGAATTCATTGTACAATAC
>NW_013845191.1:0-383 GCF_000517525.1 Limulus polyphemus
CAACGAGTGCCAAGTTTTACTGCGAGTCAAAAACAATAATAATAATAAACAACGGATGCGAAGTTTTACTGTGAGTCAAAAACAATGATAATAATAAACAACGGATGCGAAGTTTTACTGCGAGTCAAAAACAATGATAATAATAAACAACGGATGCCAAGTTTTACTGCGAGTCAAAAACAATGATAATAATAAACAACGGATGCCAAGTTTTACTGCGAGTCAAAAACAATGATAATAATAAACAACGGATGCCAAGTTTTACTGCGAATCAAAAAACAATAATAATAATAATAAACAACGGATGCCAAGTTTTACTGCGAATAAAAAACAATAATAATAATAATAAACAACGGATGCCAAGTTTTACTGCGAGTCAAAAA
>NW_013845192.1:0-656 GCF_000517525.1 Limulus polyphemus
ATATACACGTAACATAGGTAAATATCAGTATCAATTACTGTAGTATCATATAGACATAACATAGGTAAATATGAGTATCAATTACTCTAGCATCATATATATATAACATAGTTAAATATCAGTATAAATTACTGTAGTATCATATATACATGGCATAGTTAAATATCAGTATCAATTACAGTAGTATCATATATACATAACATAGGTAAATATCAGTATCAATTACAGTAGTATCATATATACATAACATAGGTAAATATCAGTATCAGTTACTGTAGTATCATATATATATAACATAGGTTAATATCAGTATCAATTACTTTAATATCATATTTACATAACATATTTAAATGTTAGTATCAATTACAGTAGTATCATATATATATAACATAGTTAAATATCAGTATCAATTACTGTAGTATCATATATATACATAACATAGGTAGATATCAGTATCAATTACAGTAGTATCATATATATATATAACATAGTTAAATATCAGTATCAATTACTGTAGTATGATATATATATGACATAGGTAAATATAAGTATCAGTTACTGTAGTATCATATATATACATAAGATAGGTAAATATCAGTATCAATTACAGTAGTATCGTATATACATAGCATAGGTAAATATCAGTATCAGTTACC
>NW_013845193.1:0-382 GCF_000517525.1 Limulus polyphemus
GAACTGTAATCTAGCACTACTAATTAGTTAGCCTATATTTAAGTTTTCTCATTCTATCAAAACCTTTAATATTAAATATATCCTTTGAGCCTCTAGGATTAAATTGTGTTATGATTACATACTTCTCCACAGTGTGTGTAATTTTCATTCTAGCAATTTCAGGCTTGTCTCCCGTAGTGTTCGTGTAGTTAAACCTGTCGAGTTTTTAAATGTGATTTAGCAACTGCCAGTAATTAATATGGTGCTCATATGCATGATTTACCAGCATATACACTCATCTGCATTGATTTTCTTACTGCTGTGTTACATTAAGTAACATGAGTATAAGTGGTCTAAATAATGGCTGTTAAAGTGAAACCAGGTCCAGATGCACCTAACTAGT
>NW_013845194.1:0-901 GCF_000517525.1 Limulus polyphemus
TATTGGTGTAGCGTCTTCACTGTAGCAGACCAGGAGTGTCAATAAATGTAACACGTATACTACACTAGAATAGGACTGTATTGGTGTAGCGTCTTCACTGTAGCAGACTAGGAGTGTCAATAAATGTAACACGTAAACTACACTAGAACAAGACTGTTTATTGATGTAGCGTTTTCACTGTAGCAGACCAGGAGTGTCAATAAATGTACCACGTAAACTACACTAGAACAAAACTGTTTATTGATGTAGCGTTTTCACTGTAGCAGACCAGGAGTGTCAATAAATGTTACACGTAAACTACACTAGAACAAGACTGTTTATTGATGTAGCGTTTTCACTGTAGCAGACCAGGAGTGTCAATAAATGTAACACGTAAACTACACTAGAACAAAACTGTTTATTGATGTAGCGTTTTCACTGTAGCAGACCAGGAGTGTCAATAAATGTAACACGTATACTACACTAGAATAGGACTCTATTGGTGTAGCGTCTTCACTGTAGCAGAGTGGTTGAGACAATAAATTTAACATGTATACCACACTAGAACAGAACTTTATTGGTGTAGCGTCTTCACTGTAGCAGAATGGTTGAGACAATAAATTTAACATGTATACTACACTAGAACATAACTTTATTGGTGTAGCGTCTTCACTGTAGCAGAATGGTTGAGACAATAAATTTAACATGTATACTACACTATAACAGGACTCTCTTGGTGTAGCGTCTTCACTGTAGCAGACCAGGAGTGTCAATAAATGTAACACGTATACTACACTAGAACAGGACTCTATTGGTGTGGCGTCTTCACTGTAGCAGACCAGGAGTGTCAATAAATGTAACACGTATACTACACTAGAACAGGACTCTATTGGTGTGGCGTCTTCACTGTAGCAGACCAGAA
>NW_013845195.1:0-381 GCF_000517525.1 Limulus polyphemus
ATTAGCTTTCCGTGACATGAAATAAACTTAAACTAATACTTTAGCTTTCCGTGACATGAAATAAACTTAAACTAATACATTAGCTTTCCGTCACATGAAATAAACTTAAACTAATACATTTAGCTATCCGTCACGTGAAATAAATTTAAACTAATACTTTAGCTTTCCGTGACATGAAATAAACTTAAACTAATACATTAGCTATCCGTCACGTGAAATAAATTTAAACTAATACTTTAGCTATCCGTGACATGAAATAAACTTAAACTAATACATTAGCTTTCCGTGACATGAAATAAACTTAAACTAATACTTTAGCTTTCCGTGACATGAAATAAACTTAAACTAATACATTAGCTATCCGTAACATGAAATAAACTT
>NW_013845196.1:0-774 GCF_000517525.1 Limulus polyphemus
TAAAGCTCTCTAAATATAAGACTGTTTTACAAATTAGATATTTGTATTACATTTACGATATCTACAGTACTATACATAATTAATTTTAGAATAAATAAACACTTTAAACCTTGAGAGGAAACAAAGGATTTAGAGGCACTGAAACCATGACTTCCGTTTGTACATAAAACACAAGAGGGGTGTCGCAGATTAGTTAGTTCTTCAAGAGTTGTGTATACAAATACAGAATGATTAGTTAATTTTTCAAGAGTTAGGTATACTAATACAGGAGGATTAGTTAGTTCTTCAAGAGTTGGATATACTAATACAGGATGATTAGTTAGTTTTTCCAGAGTTGGGTATACTAATACAGGATGATTAGTTAGTTCTTCAAGAGTTGTGTATACTAATACAGAATGATTAGTTAATTTTTCAAGAGTTAGGTATACTAATACAGGAGGATTAGTTAGTTCTTCAAGAGTTGGATATACTAATACAGGATGATTAGTTAGTTTTTCCAGAGTTGGATATACTAATACAGGATGATTAGTTAGTTGTTAAAGAGTTGGGTACACTAATACAGAATGGTTAGTTAGTTCTTCAAGAGTTGGGTATACTAATACAGGAGGATTAGTTAGTTCTTCAAGAGTTGGGTATACTAATACAGGAGGATTAGTTAGTTCTTCAAGAGTTGGGTATACTTACACAGAATGATTAGTTAATTCTTCAAGAGATGGGTATAATAATACAGTATGATTAGTTAGTTCTTCAAGTGTTGGGTATACTAATACAGGA
>NW_013845197.1:0-382 GCF_000517525.1 Limulus polyphemus
TGGAGTAGTTGTGCCAGGAAAAGCTAAAGATTAGTATGGTGGTTATAAATTCGGAAACTAGAGTTACACCTAGGTGTTAATGGAGTAGTTGTACCAAGTAAGGCTAAAGATGAGTATGGTGGTTATAAATTCTGTAACTAGAGTTACACCTAGGTGTTCATGGAGTAGTTGTGCCAAGTAAGGTTAAAGATGAGTATGGTGGTTATATATTGTGTAACTAGAGTTACACCTAGGTGTTCGTGGAGTTGTTGTACCAAATAACGCTAAAGATGAGTATGTTGGTTACAAATTCGGAAACTAGAGTTACACCTAGGTGTTCGTGGAGTTGTTGTACCAAATAACGCTAAAGATGCGTATGGTGGTAACAAATTCGGTAACTAGA
>NW_013845198.1:0-382 GCF_000517525.1 Limulus polyphemus
GTTTTGAGAGGGAAAACAGTGAAGCCATTAATGAAGCTACTACCACTAATGTGACTACTACCTATAATGGAGCAGATGGTTGGCGAGGTTAGCCAAAGGCGGCGCATGCCAGCAGGCTTTGGCGTTATCATGGTCCAGGACATTTCAGTTGGGATGAAGTGAACAACAGAACAAATGATGCTGCTGAATGACGTGTCACCTGAAAAAGCCATTGTTGAAGAATGAACTGTACTCGGTTTTGAGAAAGGAAACAGTGAAGCTCTTAATGAAGTTACTACCACTGATGTGACTATTACCGATAATAGGACAATTCCCGATGGAGCAGATGAACCCCACATGAAGCAGAAGCCAACGAGACGGAGACCAGTATGGAAGATAATAC
>NW_013845199.1:0-908 GCF_000517525.1 Limulus polyphemus
ATTTATCTATATACTGAAAATTGAGTCGTTTTTTTTTCTTAAATATGCAATGAGTTTTTTTTTAGTTGTTGAAATAAAATAGTTACATGAAACTTTTAATCCATTGGAAAGTAAAAACTATAGATTTAAGACAAACATTTTTTTTTCGTCAAAATATTTCTATAAAGTACAATTGCTTTGAAAAGATATCTCTTAGTTTTGGCATAGCAGTGACGTACTGGAGTATACAACACAGCCTGGTAGCTACCATAATCACTTACGGAGTGGTTGATATCTTAGGTTATGTCTGTTGCTATGGTCACCCCCTAGTCACAGCTATAGAGGTGGATTAAAATGTTTTTTTTTTATAACATGAATAAATGTGCCGTAATCTTCTGAACGTGAGCAATGAATGTTACAAACACGTTTCACTCACATTAACATAAAATATATTAGTCGTTGAAATCTCGACAGAAGATAATAACTGAAAAGGCAACATTACGAGATCTACTGTTCCATTATATCACCTTGATCTTTGCTCTACCAATGCAGTACCATTATTTTAGATTTCCTTCTAAAACATCATCACTGTTGTTTTTTTATCTATACAGTACAGTATCTTTCTTCTCCACTTATAGCATCGACATCTTTAATCTTGCTATTCAGCATCAACATCTTTGTTCTCCACTTACAACATCGACATCTTTAATCTTGCTATTCAGTACCAACCTTTCTTCTCCACTTATAGCATCGACATCTTTAATCTTGCTATTCAGTACCAACATCTTTCTTCTCCACTTATAGCATCGACATCTTTAATCTTGCTATTCAGTTCCATCATCTTTGTTCTCCACTTACAACATCGACATCTTTGATCTTGCTATTCAGTACCAACATCTTTGACTTAGAAACCATTTCTACTTCATCCA
>NW_013845200.1:0-382 GCF_000517525.1 Limulus polyphemus
CAGGTTTAGGATTAGAGTCCATGCTAAAGGGGAGAGCCTGCAAGAGCTAGCACAGGACTTGGAAAGCATGGACACAAGGCCTACCCAACTGCACCACCCGATCTCCTCAAGTTGTTGCTGAGGGATCAGTTCGTAGATGCCTTGGACAGTCCGCAACTTAAGATACAAGTGAAGCAAGCACACCCCTCTACCATGCAGGATGCAATGTCCAGAGCTCTCGAATTTGAATCTTACATTAAGTCCAGCACAGAGGTACCGAGGTTGATACAGTCATCTGGATTCAAGGCCAGAGAAGGTCAGCTTTCAGAGAGGTTTGAGGGACTTTGCTGGCACAGTAACAAACCTGGGCACAAGACAGCTCTATGTTGGAAACTTCAACACA
>NW_013845201.1:0-382 GCF_000517525.1 Limulus polyphemus
GCGACACGCCATGTAGTATAACTAACACACTACACATCATGTAACACAACTAACACACTATACGTCATGTAACACAACTAACACACGACACATCATGTAACACAACTAACAGACTGTTGAAAGCATAACATATCTCACACACTACACACCATGTAACACAACTAACACACTACACATCATGTAACACAACTAACACACGACACATCATGTAACACAACTAACACACGACACATCATGTAACACAACTAACACACGACACATCATGTAACACAACTAACAGACTGTTGAAAGCATAACATATCTCACACACTACACACCATGTAACACAACTAACACACGACACACCATGTAGTACAACTAACACGCTACACATCATGTAACA
>NW_013845202.1:0-382 GCF_000517525.1 Limulus polyphemus
TGTAAAACAGTTGATTGTAAAAACATAAACGATATTCTGTAAAACAGTTGATCGTAAAAACATAAACGATATTCTGTGAAACAGTTGACTGTAAAAACATAAACGATATTCTGTAAAACAGTTGATTGTAAAAACATAAACGATATTCTGTAAAACAGTTGATCGTAAAAACATAAACGATCTTCTGTAAAACAGTTGATCGTAAAAACATAAACGATATTCTGTGAAACAGTTGATTGTAAAAACATAAACGATCTTCTGTAAAACAGTTGATTGTAAAAACATAAACGATCTTCTGTAAAACAGTTGATCGTAAAAACATAAACGATATTCTGTAAAACAGTTGATCGTAAAAACATAAACGATCTTCTGTAAAACAGTT